>NW_017731948.1:85304-91027 GCF_001890085.2 Hipposideros armiger | reverse complement strand
GTCCTCTCATGCACCGAGGTCGCGCACACACCTTGCGTGGCTGTCTAAGCGGAGCATCTGAAAAGGAGCTTGCATGCGCGCTGTGACGCCTGCGAGGCAGCCAAACGTGTGCATCTCGCTGGGGAGTTCTGAGAGTCGGCCGTTTCAACACAGGCCGCGTATTTATTCAGTGCTACAAAGAGAAGTGTCGGTAAAGAAAGGGCTTGAAAGCCCTTTGAAACACACGCGGGAAGCACACACTTTTCTCCCAACCCTTTTCAGCTTAAAATGACACAAATATAGTGTTCCAGACGCACAGGCACACGCTTTACTAATGTGACATACATGTGTCCTCTTACATGAAGCCATAATTAAGTAATTATTGGGTCCTTTATCAACAGACCTCTAAAATGTGCCGCTTGTGGCTTCACATCAGAAACGCATACACCGAAGTGATGGCTGAAGGCAGGTCCCTACAGGCGTTGACACAATGCTGCGTCCCCTCAGGGTTCTGCTCAGAAAGCTCCTGGTAGCTCGGGGAGGAAGGCAGAATCACTGCTCAGCATTTCGGGGCTTAGCCAAGGTCCCTGGACCCAGGGAAGGTTGGGGCCAGGACCCGGATGGCCTCCCCTCACCTCCTCCCACATCCCAGAGCCTCCCAGGCTATGAGTGTGCGTCTGGTCCTGTGCGTGCGTCACCCCAGCGCTCCACACCTCTGTTCATCCCTGTGAATGCTCGTGACATACTCAGCACAGACGCATGATGAAAACGGGCCAGCATCCCGAAACCCAGCGGGACACCCCAGCTAGCTGGGGATCTTTAGGAAAATTCCGGCTCTGTGGCTCCACCCCAGCGGTAATGCAGTCAGATCACTGAGCACAGAGTCACAGGCCCAATGTGGGGACAAGGGCCGGAGACGCATTTGGGCGCTGGCTGTGGTTGCACTGGTCCTGTAACGTCAGTGGCCTCCCTCCATCCATGTTGGCTGTGGCCCCTTATCTAATCAATCTCCGTAATCAATGCACTGGCTCAGACGATCAACCTGGGTCCAGGGTTCCAGGCCCTTTGTGACTTAGAATGTGGGTGGTCACCCCACTGCTGGGGAAACCGAGGCACGTCCCCAGTGACATGAGGTAGTAGGATGTATTGCATGACCTTGGGTTTAGGGTACAGCCCCGAGTTCCAATTCTGACTGTGTGTCCTTGTGCATGGGGTTGGGCAGGTAGCTGGCACCCTTGCCTCGTATTTTTTTTTTAATCAGAAAAAAAATGAAATACAGCACATGAATGGTGTCTTTCATAGAGAATGGGGGAGACTTCAAGGTCTGGCCCTGTTTTGTGCGGACTGTTTCTAGAAGGATTGGAATATGCTCACTGTTGGAGTCTTGACTCTCTGTAATGGCCCTCGTAACACTTCTGAGTATTTAGCATCACTGTTGATTGTGGATTGATCAGTTCAACCATTGTGGATGATTGTCATAAAGGCAGACATGCATTTCGTGACATCCTGTACTCTTGAACGCCTCTTAAAAGCATAATTGTATGAAAAATTCTACCCCTGACCTCTGCATTCTTAAATCCATTCTGGTGTGTGTGTGTGTGTGTGTGTGTGTGTGTGTGTGTGTGTGTGTGTAAGTGTAAGTAAACACACACACATACATTACACACACACACACATCAGAAGTAAATGGTCATTGGCATATTCACATATTTCTTATTCACGTAGAGCAGGGGTCGGCAAACTGCGGCTCGCGAGCCACACGCGGCTCTTTGGGTGCGTACATGTGGCTCCGAAGGAAAATTGAAAATGAAAATAAAACTATCATAGTTTCATTTATAAAATTTTTACAGGATATTATTCACATAATGGTGATTTCATTTGTTTTAGGGCTCTCAAATAATTTTTAAATTGTTGTGAGGGACAGGACTGGCGCTTCCGTCTCAAAAGTTTGCCGACCCCTGACGGAGAGCGATGAGTGAACAGTTTGAATCAGCACTGCAGGCTATTTTACAAAATTCTAAAAACCGACATTAGTGAAACTTCTTGATAGTTATTCTGTTCCGGTCTTTTGGTTTTAGCTTATATCCTTCTGGGTGACAAATTTCCCTTCATTTGTTTTACACCTATATCTGCTTTCTGGGCTTCAGGAAAAATGCCCACTAGGTTTATTTTTTTCCGCCTTTCTGTGAAGAATTCTTGCAGAGCTACGAAGGAAATATAGGAAATCAAAGATAAGCTAGTGCGTGGAGTAAAATTCGTAAAAAGCCCTTCCGTAGTATTTCTCCAAGTAGCGTGAGCTGCGACTTTCTGCAGCTTGCTCCGTTTCTCGTTTTGATGATTCAACGGTACCAGACACCCTCCGGTTTCATCCTGCAGAGGTAGAGTAGTTCATTTCTCAAGTAGGTCATAAAACACACCATTTATAAAGCACTTAGCTACCCTGTGCAATGCAAAAAAAAAAAAAGTATAACTTGCTAACACACAGAGAAGCCCATCTTGAGGAGCCTGGCATTTAAAGCACCACGGAGCCATGATTCAATCTCAAAAATCTGCCTTGCAGGAATTCATGGTTTAAATGAAGGCTCTGCCTCACGGACCAGCACTCCCGACTTCACCCAATTGGGAGACCTCAGCTGTCGCATTGTGTCTGATCAGAGAACTAGATACAGAGCTGGCTATTGGCTGTCGTGTGCTGCAGTTAACCAAAGCCAGGTGTCAACACTGTGTGCCCAAGACACGTTTCAACGTGAACCAATGACTCATCAGCGAAGTGCCGCAAAGTTCATTCATCATATAACAGTGAACAGCAGATGCTTTGGGCATGGTTCAGAGTAACAGCATCCCCCAGGGTTTCTCGGCCTCGGCACCGTTGGCATTGGGGGCTGGACACTTGACTGCTTTGTCGTGGGGCTGTTCTGTGCATTGCATGATGTCGGCAGTGCCCTGGTCTCTTCCGTTTCCATGCCAGTAACCTACCACCCCCGCCCACGTGGTGATCACCAAAAAATGTCTCCAGACAGCGCCAGTTGTCCACGGGGCAACAAAACTGCCCTCGTCGGCATCACTGTAATTCTCAACGTGCAGATTTTTAAAGGAATATGGAAAGCACTCCAGATGATCTCCGTTTGACAATCAGTGGCCGGTGGTGCCTTGGGGGTTCAAAGTCGGGCCCACATACCGGCGTCACCTGGGAGCTTGTTAGAGTTGCAGAGCCTCAGACCTACCGAGGCAGAGTTTGCATTTTGACAAGAGGTCTGTGGGACTTCGATGCACATCGAGTTTGAGGAGCGCTGCCCCCTCTTCTCTGAGAAGCTCCAGAAGTGCTTGTCCCGCTGACCGGGCAGTCCTAGCAAGCCAGTGCGGTGATGGGCCACGGCACCCTCACAGCCCGTGGGAGTGGGGAGCAAAGCTGGCCTGGGGGTGGGGGTGGGGCAGAATCCTTTGCTAGGTCAAGANTGCTTTATCATTCTTGTTTCTCTCTCTCCTTAAATGCCAGCAATTTAACATTCAAGAGGCTCGAAGACCTAAAATGCCATGCTATTTAAATCTACTGATGTAATGAGACCCTAAAAGAGCTGTAGAACTTACTTTTTACATAAAATGAGGAATAATGCTGGTTTTGGTGAGCAAGAATTAAACAAAACCACGCCGTGGTGTCACTGTGTTTGCAGATTCGTTTCACTCTGGGCTGATGGATGAGAACCTGCACCTGTCCCCTCTGTCCTCACTGGCTTCATAGCAGGAATGTAGAAGGGACCATGTAAACGTCTCTGTCCTACCTTGACGCCGTGAGAAATTCACAGCACGCCCTTCTTAAGGTGCCGGCCATATGTATTCCTAGCAGTTCACGTACAAAATAGATGCATTCCCTAAAAAGAGGGTGTTACTGGGCTTTTGTGTGTTTGTTCGGTTGGTGTTGGTTTCAACACAGGCAGTGTATCTGCAGGTATGGAAGAAAAGTTTCCACTTCCTAGCAGGTTCGCATTTGGCAGGTTTTGAAGGAACCGTTATCTGAGTGACATGCATCCAGTTGAAATTCAGCGTTTATTGTTTCAGAGCCCCAGCGGGGTCTTTGTTCCCTGTAGCTTAACTATGAGTCGGGGTAGGAGCATCAGAAAGCTACTAGAATTGTATCCAAACTGGAAGGGCTAAAGGCAAGCTTAGAGTTTCCTTGTTTTGCTTTGTTTCTGTGAAATCCACACCTGGCAGCTGCTTCTCTAGAAACCTTGAGGTAAAGAATTCTGAGTGTTGACGTTGCTGGGGACGCCCGACTCCATCCCGTTGTGGAAGCAGGGATGTCAGGTGTCTCAAAGAAGCATCTGCTCTTTGAGGTGCGACGTGGACTCGGAGCACGGGGCATTATTTGATAAGGACTGAGAACGGACTTAACAGGGTTATGGTTCAAATCCTGTAGCAAGAGCCTGAGCAGGCATTTCGTTGTGAAAAGGCCTGAAGATGCTCTGAGCAGCCCCGGGACATGTTCTTATACGTGACTTGTCTTACACGTGATCGTCACCTCCTAGACTCTATTTGGAGAACAAAGAATTCTTGGAAAGCAGCACAGTTTACCTGACGTATTCAGAAACATAAGAAAACCCTGGGAAAATCCGGTAAATCATATACTGTGACTCTACACCGTAGTTTGCTAACTTGTATCGTGGTATAGGGCGTATAAGAGCCCGTCTCCAATTTATAATATTTATGTGAAAAATGAGTACACTCGTTAAAAAGATAAGTGTGCGTTTGAGACATTTCACATCATCCTTTTGCCACCTTTTCTTTCCCCAAGTGCTCGTAAAAGTTTAGGGGAATTTTTAGACTATAGATTTGTTTTCCATTGTGAGTGTCGTTTTTGCATAGCAGTGGCATTGTGAGATTTTTATTATACATAGGGGAGATATGAAGGGGGGGGAAATAACTTAATGCTAGTCTGTCTATTTATTTCCTGAAAAAAAAAAAACATCCAACAGGTTGCTCGTGAAGGGAGGCTTAGTTGTAATAACGTTTTACTGGGGAACATTATCGGCTGATGATTGCATGAGGGGTTCATTCCGATCACAGGAAGGGAACGCGTCTTCTCGCTGTGCTCTCAATTTCACTTACATCTCCTGATTTTCATGCTTTGAGCAAACACCTACTTAATTTCTGGCACTTACGTCTCCCCCTCCATCCCCCAGCACCACCACCACCCCCGCCACCGCCAGCTGGCAGCCGCTGCCTGGCGTCTATGATGATTAATATACCCAGTGACGGCCAGCAGAAGTCATTAAGTGAAATGGGGACTTCAATTCCTCACGGTGTACCATTCCCCAGAAGTTTGCAAATGTTTACGAAAATAAATAAATAATGGCACAGAGCCAGAGCCTTTCTCTCTCTCTCTCTCTCTCTCTCTCTCTCTCTCTCTCTCTCTCTCTCTCTCTCTCCCTCCTTCTTTCCTTCCTTCCTTCCTTCCTTTTCTTTCTTTCTCTCTTTCTTGCTTTCTGTTTTTCTTTCTTCCTCGCTTTCATCACAAGAAGACGGGGTTTTATTTTGTTGCTTTCAGTGTATACACAAGAACCAATTCTTTGCGGGGAAGAAGTAGATGGTGACTTATTAGAAAACCCACTAATGAGAGAGGGAACTGAGGTGTGCAGTGACCTAAAACCCTGGACGTGAAATGCTCAGGACTCCTGAGAGCTCTCGGAGTATTCCTTCCTCCTTCCAGGGGTGATGGGGAGAGGTGGCCGAATTAGGTGACAGGCCTG
>NW_017731948.1:69271-81171 GCF_001890085.2 Hipposideros armiger | reverse complement strand
AATTCAGATTTTCTCAGGAGAGTTTAGGGGACTGTAAAGGACTCGAGGGGTCATCTTGGTTCTCCTTGGCAGACAACGAGGAGAGGATAGCTGGGCAAAGCTGAGGAAAGGAAAGGTAGGTGGTGACAGAGGAACCCCTTCTGCTCACGTCCTAGACCTCCGTCTGTCCACCCTTTTTATGACTTTCTTTCCCTCCCTAGCTCTGGTTTCCAGGTTTTCTTTTGCCTCCAGCTGTTGTCAAACAGTGAACCAGTAATTTTTGAGTTAGCCTGAGAGTGTTTCTCCTATGGCAACCACTTATATCCAGCAAAAAAAAAAAAAGAGAGAGCGAGAGAGAGAATCTGTTTTATTTTAATAAATTTGAGTGGTGGGGTGTAAAATATTGGTCATACACTATGCCATTAAATTTATAAGAAAAATTCTATAATCGCACATTGTCTCTATCAGGCCAACTCTTCTGAAGGGCCATTTGAAAACATCTTTATAAGAGGCATAAAAACGAGCACCTAGTTTACTCTCTAATTTTGTTTCTAAAGATGTACATTTGGAAATAATCCAAAGAAGGCAAAGGAGAATTCAAAACAATTCGAGGGTTCGTAGACAAATGAGGAAAAATGATGTTTTGGAAACTGATAGAAATATCACACGGCCTTCAAGATGAGCATCCCCAATTTTGTGTGACAACATTGAAAATGTGCCAATTAAGTGACAAAGACAAAACCAACATTTTATTCATGGCAAGATAGCAGCTGTAATGTGTGCGGATGCATAAGGAGATGTGAATAGAACACAAAGAATAAACTTTGTTGATTTAAAATGAGATTGTGCACATTTTTAGATTCTTGTTTTCATAGACAATGGATAAAAATGTGTGTGGGTACACATCATCTCTGCATAGGTTGAAAAATCTAGCCGACCGTAGATACACAGTAATTTTAAATAAGGACTAGATGGCACACATTTTAGCTGTTATCTGATTATTTCGGAATCCCCTGTAAAGAAAGATGGAAAGAGAGGGTTTCAAATACACCTAGGTGCAAGATGTGAAAAAGTACATGTGTAGATCCCGTTTTTCATTCATTTCGACTGAATTTTTTTCTCTGTGAAGTTTTTTTCTTACTGTTCTTACATTTTGATGACCTTACCAATTGAAATGACTATCTCCAAGCCATCCAAATCCTTCATAATTTTTTGGATGCTATATTTTCCTCTAGAAGTGTGATACCGGGAAGATACAGCCACCACATTTGTATTCAGTGTCACGGCATTTTGGGGTCACTGGTCAACAGGAATTTTGCAATCTGTATTTTAGCAGTAATTGCAACATCTCCATCGAAATATCAGAAAACTCATGACTTTTTTTTCTATGTTTTTCATTGCAAAAATGCGTCATGACTTTTCCGACAATCCAATATATGTCGAATATCAATAATACAGTCTTGATAAAGTTAGTGGGAACTGTGTGCTACTTTCTTTAAAGATTTGATTGTAAGTGAAGTTTCCATAAAAGGTGGCTTAATCAGATAAATCTGAATGTCCCCCTGGGTTTATCATTGATGTCAGCAGGCTAGAAATGTTCAGCTAACTGAAATTTGATTCAGTGACACCCAGTGAAGGACTCCCATCACCTTCATTCTCGGACACTGTTTTGTGCTACTTGTGGGGCAGCCGTGCCCACTGAGTCTGTCTCATTGTGGCGTTCCTGTGGGAGGGATACTACTCCCTGTTGGCTACAGACCATCTCTCTCAGGATGTTTCTATCGGGAACAACTTTGGGAAGACAGAATAGTGCCTTCCCCCAGAGCAAAAGGAAGAAGGTCTATTGCCCTTTGTCAACATTTCAGGTTCCTTAAGCTCAGAATTCCTCTCCTGCACTGTAACCCACAGCGTGTGTAGGCAGCCATCTCCAGCCCATCTGTTTCCTTCTGGGGGACATGGGGACAAATGGAACTGAAGAAAACATGGTGGCCCTTGTTGCTTTGTCATGAACAATAATCTATCCTTCATCTCCGACCCAGGGTCTCATGTCTCATGCCACCATCCATGACACCGTGGCAGACTGTCTTGTTGACTTGCTAGGAGGGAAAATTCTCAGGTTGTTCCTAGTGTCTGAGGTGTGCAGGTGTCAGCCTCCGTCGATACTGAATATGAAATGCTTATGTGGCACTTGTGAGAAGGAGTCTTTAGAATTTGGAAGCTCCACCTTGTCACAATAGTGTCTGTTCTCTCTGCAAATATTTTCAAATCCACGCAATCCATGTAGTGGTTTCATACTAGGTGTGTCTTCAGTTCTAACCACCCGTGATCGGTTTTTTGATTCCCTGCAGAACAAAGATATCTGTGTGTGTCTACATATATGTACACATAAACATACACATATATACAAACTTGTATGTATGTATACCTATATACAAACGTATAAATGTTTATGTTTTGTATTTTGCAAAGGCTTGGGATTTCTTTCATTTTCTTCTGGATACTAATTAAAAACAGTGGTTCTTAATCTTGGCTGCATATCAGCCTGGAAGAGGGGAGCTATAAAAAAAAAAAACCTCAGTGCCTCCCCAGACCAGCTACATCAAAATCTCTTATTAAATCCCGTAATGTGATTTTACGGTATAGCCACGTTTCAGAACCATGGGACTAAATTTGCAAAATGTGGTGTCCTTGACATCCCCTCAGTTCAGTGCTCCTTATACTTTAAGATGCATGCAAATCACCCTTGTTAAAATTCAGTTTCCTGTTTGGTAGGTCGGGGGAGGGGGTGGCAATATGCATTTACAACAGGCTCAAGGTTGAAGCCATTACTCCTGCCCCCAAGGACTACGACTTGAGAAGGAATGCCATCGTTGTTATTCCTGCCCAAGGAAGAAAAAGCAAAACAGAACAACACTTAACCCGGGCATCAAATATGGCAGCTCCTGAGGGATAGAACATGGTCTTTTTTTGGTAAGAGTAGTGAGCCAAAGATTGAGGTCTAGGAAAAAGAGAAACATGGCCATGCTGGGGAATCCGCTCTATGAAATGCAGTGATGTCTGCCGCCTAAATCAGCGTCTGCGACAGAGTGAAGCCCACACAGTTAGAACGTCTACGCCAAGCAGAGGCCCCGCCCGCCTTACCTTGGCACTTACATAGCCGACGGGGACTGTTGCTCTCGGAGAACGCTTCCTTTCTACAGCATGGTCTTCATTAGAAGCACATCGCTTCACTCTTACTCCTGTAGTATGTCATCCTGGAGAGACAAACATTCCCACGGAATGGTACCGGGACACACTTACCATGTGGGTCATGACAAACTGTCGTATCGTGGTTTCAAAGCAGAATAATTGACACCAAGGGACAAGCACTAGGTTTCAGAAAAATACCTTCCCCGGTGGGTTTTTACCCTGAAGGATGAGATGAGTTCTAAAAACAACGACACCATTGAGCATAGACACGAGGATATGCTGTGGCTGATATTATACACACACACACACACACACACACACTCACACACTCACACTCACACACACACACACACTCATACACACTCACTCGTCTGCATAGCTGTCTCCCGTTCTGGTTGGAGGTGAAAATTGAGATGCTATTGTTAAATGCCTATCAGACATGCCACCAGGAGCTCCATCATGTACCGGCGTCCTTGTGTTTTCACAAGCTGGCAGGCTGCCTGCGATAAGAAGTGAGGATGACATAGCTTCTCTCTGCAGGCCAGGAAGGTCCTAGGGGACGGAGGGCGGTGGGGCGTGTGGGGGGGGAATGTACCATACATCTCAGAAAAAGAAAAAACAGCACAGGAAGTAGAAATGGGCGCACAGCTGTAGCCTTAGCTACAGGGAATGCGGAAACCTAGGGAGCAAATGACAAAGTAAATGTATTAACCCAAAGACAGGCCTGTGTGTGTCCCCGTGGGTGGAATGTGACTCAAGCTGGGAATAGAGCAGTGGCGGAGGACGTGTTCTTCCAAAGAGAGACAGGTGTGCGGTAAGGCATCGAGGTCAGACCCTCTGTGCATTTGGGACGCCTGGCCGTGGAAGTCTGTGGACTGACATGGGAGGCACAGAGCAGCCGGCGAGGGCTGAAGGGATGGGGAAGTGGGACAGCCTGGTCTGACGGGAGCATTGCCGCAGGTCAGCGTCCAGGGAGGAAGTAGATACAGAAAGTGTCTTCCAAACAAAAGTACACAAGAAGCCTTCACCATAATGATAAGATAGAGGGGTAGTTCCTGTGACTAATAGAGCATGAGAGAGTCTGGCTTGCTGAAAATGTGACAGAAGAACATGAAAGGAATTAATATTAATTGGAAAAAATATATATATAAACACACATACATATACAAATATATATGTGTATGTATATCTGTGTATAAATATGCATGTCTGTGTATACTGAGGGTGCCAAAAAAATGCATACAAGTGGACACTTTGGTCAACGTTGCTCAAGCAGCAGTTCGCCATCATCAGAAGTGTCTGGACGCTGATGGGAACCACTTTGAGCACCTCTTGTCATTGCAGAAGTCAAGTGTGACCTGTATTCATCTTTTGTTATTGTTATGTATTGGGTATTACAATTTTAATACAATTTTCCTTTCTTAAAACATGCATACATTTTTTGGCACCCTCTGTATATCTACATACATATAAGCATGCATATATCTCTCTGTGTGCATACATGCATGCATGCATATATACGAGTACACACCAGGTGTTTTCACATATGCAACCTGTGAATTTCCACAAAACTCTGTGACACACTCTCTTGACAGAAAACTTAAACAGTTTATGCCGTGTCACCCTCCTAGTGAATGACAGACCTGGAAATCAACCCCAAAGTTGTTTTGCAAACAACTGTGCATGAATTTGCCATGCACACCCACTAATTGATTAGACCAAGGATGGGTGCCTAAGCCATGGACAGGTAGATGCTATTAATTAATGAGCAGAAGGGACCTATAGTTAAAAAGGAAGGAGGAGAAAGTGACCGCCTCCTGTACTTATACCAAGTCAGCAGTGCCATCCTTACAGAGAAATCATGTCTTGTGTGGTACGGGCTCTGTGATGAGGCTTGCCGCTAATTCTGCAGGCAGAGCTGAAAGCTGGGGGTTCTCGCCCATGAGGACACTGAGGCCGGGAGGGTTAGTTGCCCCTGGTCACACAGCTGGCACAGGTCCCCTACTGCCCCCCTCAAGGGCCTGTGTCCTGTCCCCTTCCTGGCTCTGTGGTGTGAGCGCCCTGAAGCCTGCACACCTTTTCATCCAGCGAGCACACCTCTGTGTAGCTCCTCTGCCATCTCCGCTCCCCGTCTCCTGCCCTGCCCATGGAACCAGACGTGCATGTTTCTGTGGGCGGCTACCCTCTCCTGTCCCATCTGGCTGCCCCATCCCGTTTTGTAAGAAAACAATTGCTTAAGGACCCTGGGCTCATCCGCCCTCTCCAAATGGGACCGCACATCCAGAGCTTGGGTTGTGACCATGAACACGGCTGGGCGTGGCATCTTATTTGTATGCCTGTGAACATGGGGCCGCCCAGAGGAGTGACCCAAAGGAAGGATGATACAATGCCTGCGGTAGCTTGGAGCCTGCAAGCTGTTTAGATGCTAGTAAGTGAACCATTCATCCGTCCGGGTGCTACCTGGACTTGTAGAGGACCCCTGCCTTGTACCTGGCCGCTTACTTTTCCATGTTGTACCATTGGGATGACTTGGCAAGTGGTCTCTAATTCTATCAGTGATCCTTCTAGACAAAACATCGTGCCCGGCAGCCCCTGAATTAAGATGTTGCAGCTGACCAAACTAGGAGACTCGAAAGGGCTTAAAAATGGGGCAAAGAATCAGCCCCCAAGCTCAATCTTACATCAAATACTTTGCCTTTAACTGAGCGGTCATGCAAGCCCATTTGAGTGTCGTCACTGGAAGGGTTTCTTCTGCAGGTGTGGGGAACAGCACGCAGCATCGTTTCACAGCCCCAGCTGGTACCTGTGGCTACACTGTCGCTCGGTTAGTAAATAAAAAGGACAGCGGAGAAGGAATGGAGAGGAATTTGGTTAGAAACTCTAGAACTTTTTTTTTTTTTTCGCACAGTGACTCTCTCTTTTTAAGTAAAATGTGAGTAGGAAGTACGTTATTTTTGTTTTCATTCATCTCCGGTTCCCTGATGACTTGAATCATAAATGACATGAATGCTTCTTCAGTGGTGTCATGAGGAATTCTGCTCTGTTTTAGTCCCTTTGGGTTAAGAGCAGAGTACCGTACACTGGGCGCCTTATAAACAACAGAAGTTCATTCCTCACAGTTTGGGAGGCTAGGGAGACCAAGGTCGAGATGCTGGCATGTTCGGTGTCTGGTGAGAGAGTGTTCTTCCTGGTCCACAGGTGGCGGGCCGTCTTATCCTTGTGCCCTCATATGGCAGAAGGGGCAAAGGAGCTTTCTGGCATCTCCTCTATCAGGGCACTGATCCCATGCTGAGGTCCCACTCTCAGACGTCATCACTTCCGAAAGGACCCTCCTCTAAACACCATTACACTGGGGAAAGGTTTCCACATATGAATTTGGGGGAGACTCAAAGACTCAGCCGGTAGCAGCCCTTCAGGTGGAGTTGGCTTGTTGGTGGCATCTTGAAGGAGGCTATGACATAGTGGGAACCCATGCCAGACAGGAAATGAAACGGGAAGCCGGTCCTGGTGGCCTACGACCCGGAGTGGGGACACAGAGAGAGTGTGTACTGATCAGAAAGCAGGATCCTCATTGCCCCCCACCCCCCAACCCCAACTGTTTTAGGAAGGCGCCCCATAAACACTGAGGTAGTACAAAAACTCCCTGTAATGTTAGAGCCTGTCGCCCTGGTCCCAGCTGGGGACATGGCCAGCTCGGAACATCACCAGGGCTTGCGGTGGGTTCTGGTCTCACATGGTTTGGGAACGGGGGAGGTATGACCTGAGTGATGTCTTGATAGGTTGAGGGTCAGGCTTGTGACTCAGCTGAGCCTTTCTGTGACATGTAGGGGATCTGGAATTTTACAGATACTTTCCTGAGGAGTATGGGGGTGCTTGCTGAGAGGCTAGGGGGGTCAGCAGAGGCTGGGAGAGAGTGGGGAGATTGCCAGGGACAGAGATGGAGACCAGGACACATGGGCAAGATCGTGGCTTCCAGGGCACATCTTTCAACCTGGATAGATTGGGCTGATCTAACCCTGTCCAGGAACCAGACCACTCAGGTCCTTCCTCAGCAGAGAAGAACAAGGGTTCTAGACACCCCCACGGAGCCAGGTGTCCCCTCTCCCCAGCACCATGAGGTAATGGTAGATTACCTACACACATGGATGTCACCTTGGAGAACAGCGTGGGCCGGTGGAAATGAGATACACTGAGCATTTACCCAGGCGTCCAAGCCATGCAAATCACTAAACAGAAGAAACCATCCTGCACTGAATGGATGGGTTCAATGATTGTGATCCTCTCCCGCTCCTGTCGAGGTGAGACATAGTATTGGGTTGTCAGAAAAGTCATGACTCGTTTTTGCAACGAAAAACGTAGAAAAAATACATCATGACTTTTCCAACAACCCAATACATCTACGTCTCAACAAATAAAGAAGACACGCTTTCTTCACACATCTGAGGATAGAATGAGATCCCTTTGCATGTGGAGAAGAGCAAAACAGGACACAGATTCCTAACCTCAGTTTCTGAGATCATGCAAATATGCAAAACAGGAATCCACAAATGGCTTTTTCAAGAAAACCCACCAAGCAACATCAGCGTCTAGGTCATGTTCAGCGACAGGTTGAAGAGAACGCCCTGTTGTGCATATACTGCAGTTGCAGAGGAACTAGGGCTGCCCTCAAGATGCCCGATGGGGAACCTTCCCTGTCGGCCGGGAAGTGAGTTGTCAGGCTTCCGTTAGCTGGATCTGAGCATTGCGGCTCCCATGTGGTCTTTATGACAAACACCAGCGTGCTCAGCATCAGAGTGAAACAGTTACAGTCGCATTATTAAAAACATATTTTTGCTGGGAAGTTTTACCAAAATGAAATGTCGTACTCCTATTGGTCTTGGGAGAGCTGGTGAGCTTCAAACATCACGGTTATAGAACTTTGTAAACACGGTCATTCATCCACACGTATCACCGAGTTTGCACCCAGATTTCTTGCCCAGGGTGTCTTAAAAAAATGCATACCTTGGGCACAAAAAAATAATCATTTGCAAGATTTGTCCAAGTGTTTAGGTTAAACGTATAGGATTGGGGAGCTGTTTTTCATTTCTCTTGATGGTTTAGTTGCTACCCCCCACATCATAGCTGCAAACAAAAGTCCTTTGTCTTCTCAAATCCAGGCTGGGGAAATACTCCATTTTAACCACATCCCTAACTACACTTCGATGGGGAGCCGTAAAGGCCGTGTGCAATTTTAAGTTTTAATCATTTTAGATGAACACAGGACTGATGCAAATGCCTTCATATCACCGTTCATTCGTCAAAACCCAATTCTTTGGAGGAACCCAGGGTCAAGTTCACAAACTCAATTTTCAGGATTGCTCAGTAGCATCCAGAGAGCATTTCCACCAAGTTAGGAACTTGTAAATCTGAAAGTTGGAAATTGCAGAAGCATGTGGAAGACATTGGCTCGTCGTGGAACATGCTTTTGTGGAGAGAAGGAGATTATTTCAATTATTTGTGCACATGAGCTTATTAAAGCTATAGGTAACCCAGGAACCCAGTACATACCACAGGCAGAAAAAGTGACCTGTACAAATGTGGGGACTTTTTGAAAGATTAGGTCCAAATGGCACGTGACATATATTTTTTTATGAGAATGGACTATAGAGGGCTTACTGTAAAGTTTTAAGTGTGAAAATTATACATGGTCAGCCCATATGGACATAATTAATAAATTATTGATGTAAATTAATATATAATGTAAAGTACGGATACACACTAATAAATGAGTGCAAAAAAACAATTGAATAAATAAGTAAATGGGGGAGAAAAGCGAACCTCCTGTGCATAAAAATTCCAGATAATTAATGTCGATACTATGCGCTCACTCCAAAATATCTCCCCGGTCCTCAAGTGTCACTTCCTTGCAAATAGGACAATGCAGAAAGGGGAGGACAAGAGTGACTTGACAGTGCAGAAACGTTACGGCCTGAGCCAGGAGGATCTCCTGTTGCCATCATGTACCTTAGATGTGCTGGGATGAACATGGCACTTGACTTCTGGGGTGCCCCACCTTGAGAGAGGCGGATTTCCAGCAACGAGGCTGGTGGGAAACTACACAGTCATAGCCAGGCACTAAAAATTAAGTTAGCCTTTTGTCATGGACCGTTGCTGCCTGCAGCACGTTTATCAAGATGTACCCGTAGTCTTCCCATTGGTAGCACTTTATTGAGGTGTCTCGTGCTATCTTTTTAGTATTTGGATGATTTTTTTTTTGGTATAATATTGTGTGTGTGTGTATTTGAAACAGAATGATAACATCAATGTGTGTGCACCTGCTACCTAAGCTGACAAGGAGTACTTTACCACCATCACAACGCCAGCCTTCTATCTTTACTACTCTACCCTGGAAATCACCACGCACACTAAATTCTGCCATTTACTTGGTTTTCCTGAATGCTTTCATCAGGACATGTAGGTAACACAAAATACTATACTGATCTCCTTGCCCTTGAAATTTGTATGTACACCTCTGTGATTTTGTGTCTGCACTTGGTCGTGCAAAATTCACCTATTTTGTTTATTGATAGATGATTTCTTTCGGGGCTGTAAACTATTCCATGACATGCATATACAGAGAGTGCCCCCCCACCCCCAATGTATACACATTTTAAGAAACGAAAAAACTGTATTAAAATTAAAATATACTCAATATATACCGATAACAAAGGATGAATACACATCACGCGTGATATCTGCAATGACAAGAGGTGCTCAAAGTGGTTCCCATCAGCGTCTAGACACTTCTGATGATGGTGAGCTACGGCTTGAGCAACGCTGACCAAAGTGGCCACTTGTGTACATTTTTTGGCACCCCAGTATGAGAATGTATTTATCCTATTTTTGTTGATGGCAGTTTGGGTTTTCCTATGTTTGCCCCCTACCTCAAACAATGCTGCTTTAAACATGCTTATTCCTGTCTTCTCCTGTTTGTCTGTGCAGACGTTCCTGTAAGGCTTGTCCCTCTCAGGGGTGGACTTGCCGAGTCACTGCTGTGTGACTTCTCAACTTTACAAGTTAGAGACAAAGTTGTTGTTCAAAATCGTCCTGTCAATTTACACCCAAAGTTATATAAGACTGCCAGTTGAAACACGCCATCTCTACCATGTAGGACTTCCAGTCTTCTAAATTTTGTCCATCTTGGAGGTTTGAATGGGACCTTTCTGCCGCCTAAATCTGTCCTTTCTTGGTTACTTTGGACGGCTGTTCATCCTTATTTCCTTATCTGTGATAAGTCTGCCATATGGTTTGTCCATTTCTATACTAAATTGTCTGTTCCTTTTTGACTTAAAGGATCTCTTTATGTGTTCAGATCTGTACCTATTATAAGTTATTTGAGTTGCAAATATTCTCTTTCAGTGTGTGGCACCCCCCCACACACATACACACACACCCACTTTTTTATAATGCCTTCGATGAGCAGAAGTCTCCAATTTTAATGTGCTTGAATGTAGGAATCCTTTTATTCACACTCTATGCTTTTTGTGTCTTTAAAAAAGGTTTTCCCCACCCAGGGAAAGATGATAGTGTATATTCTTATAAAATTTTCTTACAGGTTTCTTTGACTTCCATGTCCTTAACCTATCGTAATGAATTGTGTTTAAGATACGAGAAGTAAAGGCTCAGGTTCTTTAGTTTTTCCTATCGATCACCAATTGCTCCATCACATTAATTGATGCATCCATTACTAGAAGAGGATCTGCAATCCTACCTCTGTATTATATTGAGTTTCCAAACATGTATCTCTATGTCTTTGGATCAGTTTGTTCTTTCTGTTCCAATGATGAATTTGTCTGGTTTTGAACCAACAGTTTTCATGGACGGTACGATGTATTTAGTGTTTCCTTAATTTGTTTCTCCATACCCTTCTTCCATGTTTAACTTTATTACTGGACATCGTATATTTTATGGTATAATTTATATGATGATGTGATAGAACTAATTTTTTCAATATAATTTACTTAAGTTGTTTGTAAGAAGTTCAAATGCATTATAATTTTTATTATCAATCTGGTCATAGACCACATTGCTAAATTCTCATAGTTATTTAATTGTTGGTATGTGGATTATTTTGGGTTTTCATTCACACCATATTTGTTTTTTTCCCCCTTATCTTTATCCTTTTAATTTATGCATGCATTTTTTTTCTTACATAGGATTATAGCCTTCAGTGCAGAATAGAATAGAAATGATTCTTATCTTGTGCTTGCCATGAATTGTATGCTTGCAGTAGTTTATTAGGTAAAGATGTTTACTTCTATTCCTAGTTCACCAAGGGTCTGGATCATGAACAAGTGAGTTAAACGTTCAATAAATGTACTCTAAGGAGGCTTTGCTTTTTTTCTTTAAAAACATCAAATTTGTAGCCTCTCAGCAATAATGAATAGGTGTGTAACATTGTGAGTTCATGGCAGTCCTTTGTGAAGACTAAAAAATTAACCAGAAGATGCTATCAAATGGATAGGAAAGCAATTTGGCAGTCGATCCTTGTAAAGTACAGTTCCCTTTGTGGCTTACGTTCTTGGGAATGCAGTACTGAATTGTGAAAAAGAATGCTACCACATTCCCGGTCATCATACTGAAAGTGGTTGGCTGTTCGTGACTAGATAACGAATCACCGCGCCTAGCCGTGTATTTATCTGGAATCTCGAGGTGCCTTGAGAAGTATCAGGTGGTAGAATCACAAAATTTCC
>NW_017731948.1:61791-67261 GCF_001890085.2 Hipposideros armiger | reverse complement strand
GCCCTAATTTTTTTTTTATGTAAATATTCTCTCTTATTTTAACTTCTTGGCTTTTGCCTCCTGAGTCAATTCTTAGTGGTTTGGGATGCTGTCCTTCATCCAAGTCATTCATGATTGCACATCTCCAAATATTTGTATTAGCAAATATTAAAAGAGTGAACTGGGATCCCTGTACAGAGTTTACACTTACTCTTACCTTCCAGCATTCAAGAGTGCTAGACCAGACATCAGCGACCACTTTCTGTAAAGGGCCAGATAGGAAATACTTTCAACCTCGGGGGCCACGTGGTCCTGATTGCAAGTATGCAGCTTGGCGGTTGTAGAAAACAGGTTGTAGCCACAGGTAGCATTTAAACCAACGGGCAGGCAGGGCTGTGTTCATGACACTAGGTGTAGAGACACGGAAATTGGAATTGCACATACTTGTCCCATGCTACGATGTATTGTTCTTCTTTTAACTGTTTTTCTCCAAGGATTTAAAAATGCAAAACCCATGCTTTACTTCCGGTCTGTACAAAAACGGGGTGGCGGGCAGTGAGGTGTTGCACCCCCACCTTTTTCAGCCATACCCTGTGCCTACCTTGAAGAGGTCCGTTCACTGCCCTGCACACCTGACTTTTGCAGGCACCTGGACAAATGAGAGGAAGGTACCTGTGGCGGACCGTGTATGTTGGCTCTGATGGAGTACTTTTGTTTGTGTGCGGTGGAGAGCATGGGGGTTATTTAGATGAGCGTTCAAGAATAGGTTTGGGAAAGATACGTTCTATGAACTAGCACGGGCAGACCCATCATATGAAGTACCGTATTTTGCCGTGTGCAATGTGCACTTTTTTGCCCAAATTTGTGAGGGGAAAATAAGGATGCACATTATACACAGGTAGCACTAATTCTGTATCTATATAAATGTTTTTCATTCTTTTATTTATGCTTAGGAGTTAGAAGTGTAACTCTAGAAATCAATAATGATAGCCGTATGCAAAATAATACCCTGGAATATGATACCATGTTTCCCCGAAAATAAGACCTAACCAGAAAATAAGCCCCAGCATGATTTTCAGGGTGCTTATAATATAAGCTGTATCCCCAAATAAGCCCCAGTAAAGATTGTCAGCCAGATATGACTGCATTTGAATAAATGTAGATTTTTGTCCATGAATAAATGAGTAAAATGCATCTTTTGGAGCAAAAATTAATATAAGACCCAGTCTTATTTTCTGGGAAACACGGTAATAGATTTTGTTGAACTTACGATGAACTTGCAACAATAAAGAGTTCTTGGCCTTCCATGATGTGTAAATATTGTAAATTTGTTACTGGTACATAAAATTTCTTGTACTGTATATCTGTTCTTGTGTTGTGCAATTATTTGTTACATAAAATTTATTGCACCATCATATGTTAAAAAACTAACTGCTTAAATGCCTTTATAATACTAAAAAAACAAGTACCTAAAAGTAAACAAATAAAAATTTGAATTAAAAAATTAAAACAAAGGACTGTTTTCCTCTGAAAGTTTGGGCCAAAAATGTGGGCGTGCGTTATACACAGGAGCACATGACCCACCGCAAAATACGGCTTATGAATCACCATACTGGTACCCAAGGATAACAAGGGGTGGCTTGGCGAGTTATTAGTGATGACTTTTCTCTTAAAACTAAGAAATCGTTTAGGTTTACTTAATGAGAGGCTCATTCATTGCTGTTGCATGCATTTCTGGAAGGTTTTCAACTGTCTTGAGATAAAAGTTGACTTCTATCAGGCCCCCAGTGACAAAGTTCGCAACCTCACATTTACTCTGCCGTCACCAGCAACCCACCTTTTTCTAGTTCTTCCATGAAACCCTTCTCAAATGTCACTGAAGACTTCCTACGGACAAAATTCAGTGGAGGCAGGCCGTAATGGCAGTGAAGAGAGAAGCTATGTCCCTCCATGTCCTGATGGGAAAGGCTGCTAGAACTTTATAAGTAATCACCCCTGGTCATCAAATTCGTTGTTGAAACGCTGCACACAAGCCACATTTATCTACTTAGTGAGCCTCCATTAATCAACTGTTGTACGTTAGACACCGTGCGTGGCCCTACAGAAACAAATAATCTCCCGTTCTCTCACACGCAAATAATCAATGTGAAAAACACCCTTTTCATTTATCTGGATTGCATTCGAAAAAGTGTTTGGTAAGCACCTAAATCCGGTTTTACCATTATCCTAAAATTGTTTAAATCAGTGCCAGCCCAGATCTGCTATGTAAAGACGCCACGGTGAACGCTTGGATTTAAATGTCAAGCTTTTTGAAGGGCTCCAAATTATGTGTTCAACATTGCTTTTGCAAACTGCATTTTAAAGTTATATTTTCACCGACGTACCGAAATTGTGAAATATGTTAACTGCACACACTTTCAATTAACCTACCACTTAATGTGTGAATTTAAGATGAAATAAATGAAGGCTGATTATTTCAGCATGCGTTTTTCAAAGTGACTGTAACTCGGGCATTTAGACCCAGGTACCAGACAATTAAATACCAAAACATCGTGAGTGCTGCCTGCATTTCAACTTAAAAATGAACCCTCAGAAGATAGCTTCAGACGATGATTGCATCATTTGCAAATGACTGCAATCCAGCTCCATGCATATTGATGAACTTCCCGAGTTTGAAGTCGCTACTGCTCGATTTTACTGTGTCCCCTTTGCGTTTCTAAAACTGAAATTCTCCCCTGGAACTTGGGAAAGTTCCATTGTAAAAGTACCCGAGAGACGGGTAACCATGCAGGAATCGAGGTGATAAGACCAGACTGCGACCACGATTCCCTTCAATGCCTGTAGTGTGGTCTGTCTCTCAAGTCTCTGAAAACCCGCCTTCTGACACTGCCAGCACGGGTAGCCTGAGCCAGGCGCTTCCTGGGAGGCCACTCACGGCGATCGGAAATGAACTTTTGGTCACATTGACATAGCGAACTACTTATCACGTCTGTCAGAACTGCTCCCAGGGAAGCTGATGATGATGGATGATGTGGCCACCAGTTCCAGGAGCTTAGAGACCATGGACCCTACCAGCATGGCCCCAACGTCAGATCAAACAAGACATGATTTTCATAGGTGATGGAGCTCTGGGAAGAAGGTCACTGTCCCCTCCGTTTTAAAAGCCAGAGGTATGGGGACTGTGGAGGGTTGTGTCTGGTTGGATTGTGCACATGAATGGAACAATTGATGGAGCCTGCGTTTCCGTTATAGATTTATTCCAAAGCAGGAGGGCTATCATTCCAGTGTCGCTGAAAGGAGGGGTTTTTTTGGTGTTTTTTTGTTTGTTTATCTTTTTGGCTCCAGAGGTGAGTAAGTGGTACTTGGGTAGCGACTTTAGTTGTGCAGATATTAGACAATTACCTCGTGTTGGCATTTTTCTAGAAATAGTTACTCAGGGAGAGGGACATGTAATAGGATGCTTTTAAAAGAAAAATTGCAAAAGGGCTGAGGGATTTTTAAGACCATTCTTGGTGGCCATCCCGTATGCATTCATTTATGTCTAGAGCAGCGGTTCTCAACCTTCCTAATGCCGTGACCCCTTAATACAGCTCCTCATGTTGTGGTGACCCCCAACCATAAAATTATGTTCGTTGCTACTCTATAACTGTCATTTTGCTACTGTTATGAATCGTAATNGTAGAAGCCTTGTGGTTTATCTCGGGGCCACTAGTACTTTTAGAGTCAGATCATGGTGATGTATTGCCTGAAGACGAACGGCGCAAATGTCTTCTGATGATCAGGGTGTCGATGTGATCTCTGGACCAGTTTTCAGCCAATATGTTCTGCCATCCTCTGTAATGAAATGGCCAGCCTGCCCTGTCATCAGGGTATCCGTTCGACAAACGTACTCACTGGATGTTTTAATAGCTCAGTGATGTGTTCAGCTCAGAAACGGCCAAGGCTTCTCCAGAGTGACAGGGGAAGTTGGGGCGAGCGCACATTTGTGCAGCCTCGCTTTCTCTCTCTCCCTGCTAATTGGTGATGGGAACTCTGCGTTCATTTATACCAGTAAATTATTTATTTCAGAGAATTGACTTCATGTTCTTTCCAGTTCGTGTCATCTTGTTATGAGCAATGGAATTTAGTATTTGACAGGGGTAATACAGCCAGTCTTCCAATGCCCTTTTGCGTCCTGCAAGATGTCACCATAGTGTATATTTCAGGGAAAGTTGCATGCGACCATTCCCTCGGGATAGAGAAATGTCCATTTATTTTGTGCAAAATGAGGCTGAAACGCTCTATCTTTTGCCGACACAAGGTCTTCGTTTTGTAATAACAGAATAATGTATTCAAGGAAAGAAGAACTGAGTTGAAACGTAATTCTCCCATAGGTTTCCTGAGGTTGTGAGTTTAAAATCTTCCAAAGAACAGTGGTGGTGTCAGGTCCTCAGCGTTTCTCTGTGGATGGTATGGTGTAAAATGAAAATCTCATCTGCCAGTGAGAACAGATGCTTACGTCTCCTCACCCCTCCTTTTCAAGGCTTCTCTTTATAAAATAGTTCCGTTTTATAAATTTGTGTCCTGGAAATCCTGTATGTAATTGAAGCTGTGGTTGGAGAACCCATTCCTATCGACCATGATGCATAATTTTCTACAGCAAGTTCCTTAGGGTTTGGAGTCAAAACATCACATGTGGCTGATTTCCTCTAACTCTTTCCTACGGAGAAAAAAAGGAAACCTCTGAGGTTGATGTCCTCACAGGGTTACACATGAGGAAGTCAGATTTACTTCAATCAGTAGCAACCCTGTCTTTTGACTTTGATGGCAAGCTTTGGGACTATTTATATTTGTACAATTTCCTATTGAACAAAGACCTAATTCATCAGGCTTACTAGTAGGCATAGTTTTTTTTTTGTTTCTAATCCTATAGGATAATAAGAAGTAGTGATAGAAATCCACCTGAGAACTTACTCCCAGATCTGAGAAAGAGACAGAAACACACAGAGACAGTTTCCTTTTTTTTCCTTTTTTTTGGTCTTTGTGTCAGGAGCTCAGAGCCAAGTTGTGTGTGTAATTGTAGATTCCTTAGCTTAGTTTTTTTTTTTAAGATTTTGTTGGGGAACTGGAGAAGGGAACATTGTGTTTTTCCAGGACCCATCAGCTCCAAGCCAAGTTGTTGTCCTTCAATCTTAGTTGTGGAGGGTGCAGCTCAGCTCCAAGTCCAGTCGCCGCTTTCAATCTATTGGGTTGTTGTGAAAGTCATGATGTATGTTTTCTATGTTTTTCATTGTAAAAATGCATCATGACTTTTCCGACAACCCAATAGTTATGGGTGTGTGTGTGTGTGTGTGCTCAGCCCACCATCCCATGTGGGAGTCGAACCTGCAACCTTGTTGTTAAGAGCATGCACTCTCGGGCCGGCTGAGTGGCTCAGTTGGTTAAGAGCTTGCTCAAGAGTTTGAGCTCTGAGCAACAGCGGTTCGAGTCAGCCCGAGCTGAGCAGCCGCTG
>NW_017731948.1:7001-57541 GCF_001890085.2 Hipposideros armiger | reverse complement strand
CATGAATTTTCCTAGCCCTTAAAGAAAAAAAAGAGTTTCAGACCCACATTTGTTCCCTCTGAGCCTTAAAACTATTATGGATCTTGGACAGACTTGAGCATAAACTAAACATTACAATCTAAGTTGGATGAATCCAGCCCAATGAATTTACATGGGTCTGTCGCTGGCCAGTCTGGGGACTGCTCCCAACCAGCCATCCAACCCGGGTTCACCCTGGAAAGAGGCAGCTCTGAGGGACTGGAAAGCCCCTTCCATTGGAAGAAGTCACTGAAGAAACTCAAGCCGATCGATGGAGCCAAATGCTGAACTCTGGCAGAAAGAATGTTGGACCCGACACCCCGTAGCAGAAAGCAGCCGCCCTGGGACCAAGAAGGTTCAGGTTGGGGCGGATACTATTCGACTGGCTAAGCTCCCTTAACAATTTTGGATGAAGTCTTGGATGGACTCTTGGGATGGGAAACTGGCAAGACTGGACCTCCGGTTGATCCAGATGGGGTAGGGGACCCAGCTGTACTTTGGGACATCAACGTGGAGCGTAGGTGATGCTGGTGTCACCCAGCCCATAGTCACAACATTCCCCAAGGTCACCCCAGTGAGCATGCTCTGACCCCAAGAAGGCGGACATGGGGAGCACAGGGCATCTACTTTTCCTGTGACCCTCAATCAATGAGGGTTAGAGTAGGCGTGACATGTCTCAGCCTCCTGGCCCCTCAGCTGGATAACTTTGTTCTGCAGCCTCTGGGAGATTGAGCCCCTGTTCTCCACAGGGGCACCTACCTGTTAACACACAGTTATTAACCTTTCTCTCTTCGTGTCTCCCTTCTCTAAGTCTTCCTTGGGAAGAACCACCTCTGAAATAAATGATGCCTGTCCTGAGCCTTGGAGGGGAGGGTCTGCTTTGGGGGGGGGCGGAGGGGAGTCAAACTAAGGCAGTGCCTCCAATGGAGAAGCAGCAGCACCCTCTGGACTCATGGAACCTGTGAGCGCATCTGCCGCCTGCTAACAGTGCTGTGCAGTGACTATCCAGTTGGCACCCAGCTGAGCAATGCATTGCATGAACTGAGTCCCAGTGTGTGGTCCATGAGCTGGTGATGCAACACAAGCAGTAGATGTGTGCCCCTGTGGCCTGGAATTTTATGAGTTTTGAGTCAAGCATCTACATTGTGGCTACACACACACACACACACACACACACACACACACACACCGTCCACTGCTCTGCTCCCTTGAGCAGCGACCGTGTTGTCTAACTTCAGCTTCCAGGTATCTGTCGGCAAAAGAGGGGAGTACACACATCTGCTTGTAATAGTCACTGGGTCGTGTTCTGATTTTCTGAACCACGCGAGGGACATCAATAGTTTTCTATCCGGGTTTCAAAGATACTACAGCCTCTAAAACTCTGCTGTGCTTATCGGCAAGAAAACAGGCAACATCCTGTATGACTGTGCCTCCCTGGGTGAATTTGGGTCCTGCTGGTATTGGAGGAAAAGCTCAGAATAGCTCTTGGTGTCTGGGAGTGAGCTAACCGGGCTGAGGAAGGATGCCGTTCACTGTTCCAGCCCCGAGGTGTGAGGGCTACACAGCCAAAGGTGAGGCGTTCCCTGGGGTCTGAAACTGAGATTCTTGGCACAATGACATTCCAAAATGCAAAGCAAGTCGATAGTAACATTAATGGGGGTTGAGGCGGGAGGTGCAGAAAGACATGGACATTGAGAGAAGAAGGGAAAATGGACCTCTGAGACTGAATTTCATGCAGAGCACAGCAGGAGACGATTCGGAGTATGACATGACCCCAGAGGTAGATCGGGGAAAGCCATGCTCTGGATGTAAGTAATTAGGGAACACGCCTCGTGCAGCACTCGGGGCTGTCAGGAGACTGATGACACAGAGAGAAATTGAGTCCCTATGCCACAAGTCTGGCTTTTAACATCACACCGAAATTCCCCTAATTGAAAATAATTACATTATATTTTAATAGCTTCTTGCTTGTGCTTGTAACGTGCAAAGCCGCTGGTACAGTGGAGTCGGTCAATGGATGATAGCTCTTGAGTGAAAAAAGACAGCGTGTGCGTGTGTGTGTGTGTGTGTGTGTGTGTGGCCAGCTAACAATATTCAGGGTCTTCGGATAAAGACACAGTATCCAAATATGTCACATGTGGCTTGAAACCCCGTCAAGTGATTTTAACTACCGAGGGCTCCATTAAAATGGCATTCTTATCTAGGGACAGTCCCATGACCCACAATCCAAAACAGAAAGTGATAAACTTTAGTGCACTTCAGCTATCTTTCAAGTCCATCTATTGTTTTCAAAAACAGCTGACCGAAAACTGATCTTATCAAGTATTTATCCTTCTTTGGATACTGTGAGATCGCCTAATCCCCAAGCTCTCCTGTGGGATTGTAAAAATTGTTTGTTCTCTCCTCGTAATCGTTTTTCCATCCCAAAGCCATTTTTGAACAATCCACGTTGTATCAAAGCAATGGTGACTCGTACCACTTTTTAAATGGAGTATTGGATCTCTGTTGCTACCTTTTCAGGTCGGGAATCCTTGGTGAATGTTTTATAATTCGCTGTCAAGACATTCTTTTTCATCTCTAACTTAACCTTTGCTTGTTGGCATTTAAATCCATTTCTTCTTGCTCAATTAAGACGAGTTGGCCAGAGCTGTCTCCCTATAATAACCCTTCATTTACATGATGACAGTTACTGAGTCACCCTTCAGAGTGAATGTCTCTAACCTGCATTGCTTTTCCTCCTACTTGTGGTCATGTTATAAAAGCAGGGTCTTTTACAGAGAAAAGAGAACACCAGGCACTTTGGTTGAAACCCCATAAGCAAAAGGAGAAATAATCCAGTGTGTGTGGCACGACCGATCCTTAGAGTGCAGGGATAGCAGACAGCGCGAGACCACACAAAGGCGTGAGCTACGCCCGATGCATTTTTATGCGCTATCGCTTCAGTAACGAGAAGAAAAATACAAATATGACAAAAACACACAATGCATCTGGACGGGCCCGCATGGAGGGAGGACAGGAAAAGGTTCGGTTAAGAATAACCATGAAAATCATGGAAGAGAGGAGAGGGTGTTGTTTTTTCATCCCGGCCACCCTCAGAGTTCTCACTGCGCATCCTGCTGTGTGTGTGTACGTTTGGTGCTTGTTGAATGTTTGCTGTTGGATGAAAGGTGGGTGCAGAAGGAACAAGTCAGGAGGCTGCTCTGAGAACATTGCCGAGGATGAAGTTGCTGAGCTGGGGAAACAGGCTTCTCGGCGTGTGTCATTTCCTGCAACCCTTTCGTAGTTTCAGCTAAACCAGTTTCTTCTACCCTATGGGAAAAGTGACACAAAAAACTCCTTTCATACCTTTGTCCTATCCACCCCATCCCCTTAGAAAAACCCAAATAAATTCAGCTTCGGGGCCAGGGAGCAGACCTAGCATGATTAGACAGATCCCTATGACGTGCCCATAACCGGGAGTTTTGTCAGATGGAGGTTTGGGCAGAATCGTTCTGTGGCCGTTGGAAATAGCAGCTGCCCACCGATGTCGTAATTAGGTTGTGGCCCAATCAGTCACGAATACGAAAATGACATCAGGACAGTTAGTGCTTGGAATAGCAGTGGGACATACAGACAGAAGGAGGAGCCCGTGTCTGGATCCTGGGTGGGCCCCCCCCCCAAGGCGGGCAGCTCTGCCGAAATCCTGGAATGAACCTTGTGTTCAGGGCTGGACAGTGATTGGGGGCATGCAGTCCACGGAGGGTGCCCCAAGACTTTGCTCCTGGGTTAAGGTGCACACAGGGACTTCCAGCTCAAACAGTTGGTGAAGATCGTTATTTTTTTCAAAGAACTAATTCCTATGGGGACCTTTGTCTACCAGAGCACAGTTAATGGTGGTAGCTTTTGTACGCAAAGGTTTCACATTTTCAGCAATTGACCGCATCACGCAAGAGTTCCAATTTGTAAGCTTTTGCTAATGAAGATACAGTCGTGCCCTATTGTCCTCAGGGGATATGTCCCAAGACCTCCAGTGGATGCCTGAAACTGTCGATAGTACCAAACCCTATGTATACCATGGTTTTTTTCCCATGCACACACCTCCACTTAAAGGTGGCACTTTTCGGCTACTCTTTGGCGTGTCCAAATGGCCAGCATGACTACTCTTGTGCTTTGGGGCCATCATTATGTAAAATAAGGGTGACTTGAACACAAGTACTGCGATAAGGTGACAGTGGGTCTGATCAATGATACCAAGACCCCTCCTAAGTGACTGATGGTTAGGGGGGGCAGTGCATCTACACCACGGAGAGGCTGGACATAGGGGTTCAACGCTCCTCACAACGATGCACAATTGAAAACTTATGAATTGTTTATTTCTGGAATTTCCATGTAATGTTTTCATGGGTGACTAAAACTGTGGCTAAGGGGACAGATGTAGCAGAGAATAAGGAAATATAATAGAAACTTTAGCAAATAGGATGCACAGATATGTACCATTACATACAAGCATACAGATGTTTTAAGAATTGCTGCAACAGAAGGGAATTCCCTCTCTGTTTTAAACTCAGCTATGGCACGTGGCTTCCAAAGAGCTGTGCCCTCATGGTGGGCCCATCTGGGATAGATTTCAGATGGGACTAGGTAACGCCTCTAGACAGCTTGACAGACGTTACTGTTTATCTATGTCATTATTGCCACCGTTACTTCGCATGTAATCAGACAGCAAGCCCAGCTGTGTGCAGCATGTCTTAAAACCTGCTTTAAATAGTTTGCATTTACTCAAAGTTAATGAACTTGACACCGAATATGCAAAATGAAAAGTTGTCGGGCGTTCGGGCCAACGAACAGAGATCTTATGTCCGAGGAAGCTAGGTTGCAAAGAGGGACGAAAGATGCTAAGTGTTGGTCAACGGGACAGTTGTTGAGGGACGTCTGTAAAAAACAGTGCCGTGGTTAAAACACCTACGCTAATGACAATTAACAGTCACACTGCATTTCTCCTGTGGGTACCGCGTTTGCACTGTGCTGTCAGGACAGTTTCTGCAGCTTGGTGAGTCAGGCCTCAGTCATTCTCATTCTGAGCCCTGCTTGTCTGTTTAGGTAGGAAGTCATTATTTTACAGCCAGGCAGCCTGTGTCTTTTTCTAATTATAACGTCTTTAAAACTCTTATAATGCTTTGAGATTTTTCTCCTTCATCCCCCATGAAGTCGACGTGAGTAGGAGCCGTTGGCTCTGGCTATGAGGCTCTGCCTTTTTCCTATGGAGTCCGCAGTTCCCCTAAATGAAACGCACCTCCTTGCCTGCTTACAAGGGGTCACATCTTAGCCCCTATTTGCGGCAGCCTGATGGTAACTCAGGTGGCGGTGGGTGGCTCGGAAGGCTTCCGTTTTCTTACGGTCTGGGTCCAAGTGAGGTGGAAGGTGTGGCAACAGTCCTCCATTATGAGCTGGGCGATGTGTCCTGGGCTTCTGTGGACGTGAAAGGCCCCAGATCTATTCAGACTCCCAATGAGCTGGAGTGGCCCTTGGGGGCTTCAGCACAGAATGGAGACTGTACAACAACCCTCTCAGAGAAGATAATTTGATGCCTTTGCCTTGCGTGTCAAGGATATATTATTTTTCTTTCAATTGACTGGTTACTGTTTTTTTTGTTTTTGTTTTTGTTTTTTTGCCCAGAAGCACAGGTAATAATCCCCCAGCATCCTCCCTTCTCTCCCCTGGGGATGGCAGGACATTTCACAGTCTAGGACCTCGCCTTCACGCTTTTCCAACTTGCTCATGGGCGGGATGTTACAAAAGGGACAGAGACACCCAGCCCAGAGTCCAGGCTACCCTTCCTTCCATCGTCAACATGCTATTCTCACCACCTGCGTAAGAGTCCACCACATCCATGTGCCATGGCTTGTTTGGGCTGGCCGTTTTCACCCCATGAACATCCGTACCCAACAGCTTTTATTATGTTTTGGACGTGCTTGGGATGGAGTCATACAAACAGTAACACCAAATCCAGGGGTAGAAGATGTTTCTACGTGTGGATACCTATTTATTTCCACATTGGTTTATGAGACACTTGTATTAATTTACAGGCCCCCGCCCCCCGCCCGGTAATGTTTGGTTGCAGGCATTAAACTTCTCTGTCACAGCTATGATTTGTTGGAAGCCTCAAAACAAACAAACAAACAAACAAACAAAAACTACAGCTGGGGGCGTTTTCCTGTTTCACTTTGTAATGCCCCTTGTTCTTTATGGTGGATGGATCCTTACAACAAAAAAGAGTTTACAGTGACAGGAAAGCATGGGCAGCTCTCTCCCAGCATAGACATCCCTTTTGATCTCTTTTATCTGCCTTGAAAGCCTTCGAGACTCTGCCTCCCATGGGCTCCTCCGGGTTCTGCTTTCCCCTGGAGATTTCTAGATTCCTTAGGGAACCGTTATTCCTTCAAGAGAAGTGCCAACAGGAAAACGATTTCTCGAGGGCTCTGGTTGCTTCTCCAGTATGTTTCACATGTGTGAAATCACTTCACGTCTTTATGCCCGGCTTAAAAAAAAAAGTGGCCTCCTTTTCATTTTTAGCACAATTTCATAATGAATTAGAAGACCGCTGTTGGGGCAGCCAGTTAGCTCAGGTGGTTAGAGCACAGGCTCATAACACCAAGGTTGCTGGTTCGATTCCCACATGGGCCAGTGAGCTGTGCCCTCCACAACTAGATTGAAGACAACGACTTTACTTGGAGCTGATGGGTCCTGGAAAAACACACTGTTCTCCAATAAAGCTTCAAAAAAGAGCAATGTTGGTCTAGGAGGTTTTCGTCAGCAGCTGTGTTTATAGCTAACAGAGAGGTTAAATCCAACCTTAGGAAATTGAATGAATTTTGGACACAGCATTTGAGCGCTGTAGTCATACGCATGACGTTTATGATGATGAAAGGAAATACCCAGCCGGGAGATCCAGGCAAACGGACAAACATACGTTCCCTTTGGAAACACGTAACCACGTTTGTTTCTGATTGAAATTATATTTGTAGTTCTCTTCGTTCCTAGGCCACTACATGTCAACACTGAGAAATAACTTGACATTAATTTTTTGGGGTCCCCATGTGAATGTACTCATATTCTCAGAGATTCCTCAGGGGCATGAACAAGCACCCCCTCTCCATATAAACGGTTGATCCGATACACGTCAGGTTCTTGTATCAGAGACCCACATGTCTCTGCAATCATTTTGTTGGGATTTGGTATTTCCTGTCTCTATTGCTTCTCCTGCAACAGTCCATGCTATGCGTTGGTTTTTTTCACAGTGGCAAAGCTTTCTGTGACTCATACCACAGAACGCAAACTAGAGAGGGAGACACCACGAGAATGACACAGTTGTCGCCAAACGATCATTTGTACTTCAATCAGCAAAACGGGCATCCCTGTGTACGACGCTGGGCAACCTTCCCTTTGCTGCTCCGGGAAGCCCTGACCCCTTGGCCCTCGTCTCAGGGGCTCTCTCATGTCCTGGAATGCACCCGTGTGCAAATGCGGCCTGTCCTCATATCCTTCACAGCTACCCTCACCCCAAACCTTGCTGGAACACGTAGATTATACTCACAAACCCCAGATGCTTCCTTACCAGGAATGCTCATGGCCTGATCCATTCTCCAAACTGGCATAAAAGTAATATTAGTGGTATCCTCCCCCTTCAAACCAAGCCACCTAGACAAGCGTGGCGGCACTCCCAGCGTGGCTAGAATGGTGGGTGCCCCTCCGTCTGAGAGCTGTGTGCATCCCTGGGCTTCCAGACACATGCATTTTATTATCCGTTGTTTGCACGCGAAGGGGAAAGGGGTGTCAACATTCTACCTGAAATGCTATTTAGATTCCCCCCTGACAGAACTCCCCAAATCCCGAGAGGCAGGTTTAATCTATCCTCCCGGCTGAGCACAGCAGTTTCTTTCTCTTTTTTTTTTTTCACAAATCATGACAGGAAGTGAGCTTCTCAGTGCGGCCGCTCTCCAAAATGCACAGGCGGTGTTTGGAGGGGCTTCACGTCCGAGCGGGCTGCCTGTCCAGGAAAGTTTTTCAACCCCGACGCAGTCCACACTGGGGGCTGAGCATGTCCTGTGGGGGTACGGAGGGGGCTGTCTTGTGTGTTACTATGTGTTGCCCAGCACCCATGCCTGTGATCCACTCGATGCTACTGGCACCTTCAACCCGTCCCACGTGTGACCCACCAGAAGGTCATCAGACTTTGTCACATGTCCCCTGGGGTGGAGCCGGGTGCAGTAAAATCACCCCCCACCCACCCAGTTGAGTTCAGCGTGTGCTTCTTCCAAAAGCCTCGCTCGTGACCCCCTGGGACGTCACAGGACAGCCTTGTGTGTCTACTTGTATTTAATCATTTTTCCCCTTAACTCTCTGGAACTATGGCCGCCACTAGCCACAGGTGACCGTGGAAACTAATTACAGTGACAACCCAGTTTCCTCGCCCCACGTGGCTCCTGGTTACCCCACTCTAGAGAACATTTCCTCATTAACAGCAAATTCTATTGTCAGCGCAAATATCTCGGTGGGAGATCTTACACCCCAGGATTGAGGGGGTAGGGGGGGGCGGGGAGGAGATTCAGTCCGTCTGTTTAGAAAGGACCCATATACACACAGCACAAACACATACAAATGTAAAAGGTAGACACAGAGTATCTGTGGTATTAAAATTACATGTGATGGGGGTGAGATTAGGGAAAATGAAGTGTAAAATGACGCCTTAGAAAAGACAATTTAAAAAGGATTACCAGAGGGTAAGGGGAGGGGGTGGTAGAAGAGGGAAAAGGGGGTCAAATATATGGTGATGGAAGGAGAACTGACTCTGGGTGGTGAGCACACACTATGAGATAGATAGATAGATAGATAAATAGATAGATAGATAGATAGATAGATAGATAGATAGAGATATAGATATATATAGATGATGTATTATAGAAATGTACACTTGAAACCTATGAAAGTTTACTAACCATTGTCACCCCCAATAAACTTTAATTTTAAAAAAAAAGGGTTCAGAAACTCTGAGCTAGAGGGTTTCTTTTTCTCTTTTGAGATGTGATTTGGAATTTGAAATGCCAGCTTGAAGGATGCAGAATAGAGACGTTAACGCAAGGCTGTGGTGAAGCCTCTATTCTTATTTGCTTTTGTACTTATGGCTTTCACAGAATTTAAGATCACTGGACTTTGAGGTTTTCACTGGGAAGTCCCTAAAGAAGCCAGGGAAATTTTGCAGAGGAAAATGTTACGCGTTATTAGAAACTCGTCTAGCTAATGGCATGGTTATGAAACAAAGGGGCCCTACTTGAAAACATGAGATATATTTTATTTTATAACATGGATACAGCATTTTGGCAGTATAGTTTGATTTTTTTTATTGCAACAGGGAGAAAACAATGTTATACCAACAGTCACGTTTTGTGTGGAAGAATTAATGAATACAGTTGATTGAAACAAAACAAAGGAAGGCCCCAGCCCTTTCCCCAGCTCAGGCGATGGGATGGGGGTGAGAAATTATGTACTCACTGGACCCTTGCAGCCCGCTGTGAGTTCGGGGAGACAGTTAGCCACACGTCCTAAGGGGAGGCAGAACACTGCTACTTACTCCCAGAGCATCAAGGTCACAGCCTGGCCCTCCCTGACCTCATCTGTCATAGACCATAACCTAATATCAGCCACGAGGATGAACCCACCGAGGATTCTGCGTCTGGCAGTTTAGAATCTGGATCTGCTACCTCATTTCTTTTAAGAAATCTCCACTTCTGATGTTTGCCAGCAGCGGTGCCTATGTGGTGCGTCCAGGATTCTATCTGATGTCAGGCACGTCCCCAGGGGGAGTTTTTTGTGTTTTTTTTTTAAAGATTTTTATTGGGGAATTGGGGGATGGGAACAGTGCTGGGGAATTGGGGGACAGGAACAGACAACTTGCTGTCCTTTTGTTCTTCAGTCTAGCTGTGGAAGAGGTTGCTTCACTGGCCCAAGTTGGCACCATCATTGCGCTCTTCCCAGGCGAGGCAGATCAGTCGCTTGCTTCTGGACGTCCGCTCACAGTGGCTGCTGGCCACTCACGCTGGCTGCTGGCTACACACGGCAGCCCATGGCAACCCGCTGCTACAGGGGCTGCAGCCTACGCCGTCGCCGGTGACTCACAGCAGCCCAGCTCCAGGTTGAGCTGTTGTTCAGCATCTTAGCTGTGGAGGGCAGTGTCACTAGCCCTCATATGTGGGATCCGAACCGGGGCCCTCTGGCATCCCAAGCCAGCTCTTAACCATCGCGCCACTCGGCCGGCCCCCCAGGGGGAGTTTTAAAGGGTTGTTACTGTGCAGCCCGGGCTCTCTGAGCTTGTGCCCGCTGCAGCCTGTCTGATCTTGGTCTTCTTGGCCCAGCGAGAGAGCCCGTTTATCTGCCTTCCACGGGGCCCTATCTGAACGCAGCCGTGTCATATATTCTGCCCAGTTTTTCTGGTTGCGTACTCATTATTCCTTTCACCGAAAGTGTCATCCCCCCCGTGGTCCCACACGTTCTCCTATAAAGATATCCTCACAATCAGGATGTATGAGCTGCAGTGCCACCTCATTTTCCGCTGCCTTCTCGAAAGGAGCCACACACATTACTCTCTAACGCTGCGCTGTCGTCACTTCCTTCTTATAAAATTGCACAGTGTATTAAAGCCATCTGTCTTAACTTCCTGCTTCACTTGTTTCTTGGGGATGTCTTCCCCTTAGGGCACCCTACTTTGTCCATAGGGGGCGCCCTCAAAATGGGGTCGTTATCTACTCAAAATAACTTCGCTGCACTCATTTGTGGAATCAGCATTCCACAATTAAATTTGTGACGTTAACCCTCTATTTTTTTTTTTCAGAATGCCATCTCTTTAGGGATTTTCCCAGCTGTAATTTTGACAAGAGGATAATTCCGTATTATTTAGTTGAATATTTGTTGACTGTGGAACATACGCTCTGCGTGGTTTTTTGTGTGTGCACAGGACCCTATAGGTGCCATGGGGAAGTGGGAAAGACATGATGAAATCCGGTCTCTGCTCCCAATACGCAAACAACCCAGAGCCGTGGAATATTAGAGGGAGACAATCCATGGAGATTAGGAGTTTTGGAGTCAAAAGGTGGAATGATTTTAAATTTTAATAATATAATATTGGGTTGGTTTTAAGTTAGGTGGAAAGAGAGAGCAGAAAAGTTTTTCAAAGAAGTTTTTCAAAGTTTTTCAGTCTTGCTGATAAATGTTAGATATTTAAAAGGCAGAAAATCAATGGTAGTCTGAAGTATGCAAAGAGTAGACAGAAGAATTTCTTCTGGAACTGTAGTAGGGGAAAGGTTGGGAAGAGGGAAATAAATTAGGAGCCACTAGTGGTGGTGTGACTGCAGATTGCAATGGTTGGTGTTGGTAGGATGGCGATTAAAGGGAGCAAGCCTGCAAAATAGAATGAAAAAGAAAAAAAATGCCCTTGGTTACATGTAAAAAGGACTAGAGGAAGGATCTTGAAATTTGTTAGTTCAAGACCTTGGAAATTCATTATATCATGAAAAGAAATAGAGAGGCGGTTTGGGGGAAAAGAGAAAGAAGTTCAATATTTGACACACTCAGAAGTCAATAAAAGTACGACATTGGCGTGCAACTGTCCTGAAGAGGGCTGGTGACAAGTTTCTGCATTACAAAGGAGTTTGGTGGAGGCTAGAATCATAGACTCGAGAGCGATTTGATAGAGTCACACAGGTCCCTTCTGTTAAATTCTTCCTCTTCCGCAGCAGAATGAGCTGACCCTCAGTGGCATGGAAGTGGTAAGACACAGACATTCGTGACATACTTACTGCCTGTAACAGTGAACTAAAATGCACTCATCTTAAACTGTTGGCTTGCTGAGGTGAACATCACCTCTTCCGACTTTCAGATCAGGCGTGACTCATTTCCATCTGCTCTCCTTGCAGAGTCACTGGGATATAGTGACAGTGACCTTCCCTGGGAGCCATCTGTACGCTACCGTTCCCAACATGTCATCGTAGATCAGTGAATGGGCACTTTTGCTTCTGGTCACCATCCTTGACGTTTCTTCTAATTCTTATTCAGTAGTCAGAGTCCCACCTCACAAAGTAGGGGTTATCCTGGGGCGGGGCGACGGGGATAGACACAGTGGGCTGTCCGTCAAGATCTGACCCCAAACGTAACTGAAAGTCTATCCGTAAATGACGTTTACAACCCGCTTGAAGTTCAAGGCCATCAAACATGTTTCTTTCCGATGTCGTTCGAAATAACAGAGCCTATAGAAAATGAAAAGACCGCTGCAGCTATTGTTCAAATCCTAAAACTTTAGATTATCCTATAAATTTTGGATTCAAGAAAAAGCGGGGAGATGGGTGACAAAAACAAGCCTCCTGTCTAGAGTTGCCTTTTGAAATACTGTGTGCCAAGGAGGCACTGTGGATGTGATTGTCATTTCTTTTGCACGGGCACGCTGCTGTGTCAGACGTATCCGTCTTCGGAAATGCATGGAGGTCTTTCCGCGGGGGCTACACCCAGCAGAAAGAAAGATGCGCCTGGAACGTGGGGGTTCAGAATTTGGGCACAGGATGGTGCCGGCTGGAATTTGTGTTGGTGAATTACACTGAGGGGGTGGGACTGCGGTCTCCTTGCCCCTCCCCCGTCTGGGTCATGCTAAGCTTTAGCACGGAGGCGGTCACAGGTTGCTCTTTCAGATGAGTGGCAGGAAAACCCTGGCCATGTAGACAGAAGTCCTGGAAATGAGGGTGAGCCTCAGAGGATGGGAACTTGGGCTCAGGCACCACTGGTGAGGAGACGAGGATCTGAGGCCCCAGACTCCTATGCTTCCGTGGGGACCTGTGGCTCACCTGTCTGGGAATCCCCCTGGGTATGACAGCACCCGCTTTGCATCGTCCTCTTTTGCAAACTGAGACCCAGCAACGACCTCAGGCTGGCTCTTTGGTCACGTAGCATTGGCACCCTGAGTCAAACCCTTCCAGGCATGTATTGGTGTCAGAACTGGCACAGACAGGAGGTCTCCATACTTGGCGAGCCCCGTCAGTTCTTATCGATCAGCACCGATGATTGAGGAAATGCTTTGAATGAAATGATTTCATAGCTCTGCCGCTGGGACGAATTCGAGTTACTCAACTGGTTGTCCAGCCAACAGAACGTGCTGCATCCTAACAGAGTTACCTTCGCCGTTCGATGAGCTATCCGAGGTTCATAAAAGCAAAGTTCATGGTTACACTCTGGAATCGGACAGGAAGAGAGCTAACAGGGGCAATCTGTGAAAATCTTGTGTGAGGACTGGCACATCATTGACAAGCAAGATAGACATTTCAGCAATGCTGCACAACTAAAGACCGTCTTCCCTGCAGGGGACATCTGGCCATGTGGGGAGGCATTTTGGATTACAACAACTGGAGCAGGGTACCACCGGCCTCTAGTGGGTAGAGGCCAGGGATGTGGCTAAAGGTCGCACAGTGCAGGGGACAGCCCCATGACAAGAATGCTCCAACGGACCAAGTGTCAATAATGCCAAGGCTGGGGGGAGAATTCAGTGGCAAGAAAACCAAGCAATAAACTACCCTCACGCTCCTTCTGGTAGACCAGTAGTTTCCATGTCCTAATCCCCGGGACCCGTGAGTATGTTACATTAGCTGCTCTGGGCCTTGGAGACATGAAGGTGACCCTGCATGATCTGGGCGGGCCAAATGGACTCACTTGGCACCGAAACCCCTTCCCCTTATTGGGACACGCCCATCATGCTTGTCGTCATGGTAGCAGACTCCGCCCATTATGACAGAACACAAAAGGCCATGTTCTTCAATGATAAGATGAGAATTGCAGCACCCACTCTTAAGACGCTTTGCTGATTCTCAACTAGGCAGTTTCTGCGAAAGGAGTGAGAAGCTGTGTGGGTGTCCGTGATACCACAGGAACCACAAAGATCTTGCTTTGAATCCTGGCTCTCCCTCGTTCTAATTAAGGGAAATCCATTCCCGAACTTCTCACTCTCCATTTGCTCCTCTGAAAAATGGGCAGAAGCCCATAGCAGAGTGGTAAGACTCAAGTGAGGCGATGTAAATACATATGCTTTGTGCCGCTCCTGGTTCGTAGTGAATATAGCACCAGAAAATACCAAAGGTGATGTATTCCAGGATTTCTCAAGCTTTGCACTATGGGTATTTGAGAAAGGGTCATGGTCTCCATCGGGGGCTGGTGGGGCGGTCCTTGTAGGATGCTTAGCAACATCCTTGCCCTCTTCACATTTAATGCCAGTAGCTCCCTCCCGCCTAATTTATGACAATTGAAATATCTCCAGACATTGTCAGATGTCCCCAGGAGGAGGGAGACTGCCCTTCACTCTTGAGAATCACTTATCTAAACAGATACCTGTTGGGTGATTATGTGTGCTCTGCAGCATTTAATTGTAGGTTGTACATTTAACACACATATGAAAACACGAGCGTTCACGTATTTGCATGCTGTCATTTGGAATGCATGGCAACCTCCTCCTGCCCACCCCTGAGCAAGGGAGGAAAAGTAAATGTGACTTTTTTTTTGTAAATTTTGTTGTTGGCAGCAGATAAATATCTGATTTATTCAAGACCAAAGAGGCCACACTTAACATCCCATTTCGTTTGGGATATTCTTCCTGTTTTTTACTTATCTACATTCATTTTGAGACAATTACCACAGCACACTTGTCAGTTGAACTTAATCAAATGTGTGCGTTCTTATTTTGTGAGAGCACAAATCCAAAATAACCAGTGAATGGGGGAAGCGTTTCTTTTCCACTAAAACCTATGACTTCTGCTCTTACAAGGACGTCTCAGGCGGTGTCTGTCTAAATGCGAAACACAGCAAAACTAAAGAAGGCTCAGCATGTTAGCTATTGTAGTTATGCTTGCGGAGTGAGGTCCTAGTGACCCCTTTGACCTTTTCCCCTTTGAAGGAAGGTGCAAATCAAGCATAGCGAGCTCATCCATTAGATGTCACAAAATTATAGAGTATTGATCAGGTTCACAGCATGAAACATTCCAGAAAATTCTTCTCCCAGTGGACTGAGCAAATGCAGAGTTTTGTGTTTTTTAAAACAGTGAGAGACATAGTGAAATCACTTTGCTGACATCCATTTATACTAATCAAGATAAGCTTTCTCCACAACCCAGAGTCCAATAGGTTAAAAGGCAGAGGTGAGAATTAGACCCACTGAACTTCCTTTAAAAATAACATATATATGATATTAGTTTCAGGTGTACAAAACAATATAATAGTTAGACATTTGCATCCCTTACAAAGTGATAAACCCCCTCCCCCAATCCACTAGCCCTCTGACATCACATATAGCTGTAACCATTCCATTGACTATTCCCTATGCTGTACTGCACCTCCTATGACCATATATGTGTGTATATATATATATATATATATATATATATATATATATATATATATACAAAATTATAGTTGACATTCAGTATTATTCAGCTCCAGGTGTGCAGCGCAGCGGTCAGGCATCTACACCGTCCATGAAGTGGCCTCCCTAATAAGACAAGTGCCCATCTGACCCCCTACAAAATCTTTACAACATTATTGATTTTATTCCCCAAACTGCCTTTCATATCCCTGTGGCAACGTTGTGAAATATTACCATGTGCCATGACACGGATAGACCTAGAGAATATTATGCTGAGTGAAATAAGTCAGACAGAGAAAGACAAATACCATATAATCTCACGTATATGTGGAATCTAAAGAACAGAATAAATGAACAAACAAAACAGAAATAGACTCAGAGATATAGGGGGGGAAAACTGAGGGTTGCTAGATGGAAGGGGGGATGGGGAGAAGGTAAAGGGATTAGAAAGTACAAATTAGTGCCCACTGAAGTTTCTGGCACAGTCAACAGAATTAAGAAACACCCATCTGCTTAGATGGTGCCCAAACATTGACTGGGAGGTTGGGGCACATCCAACGTCAAAGTTGGGTGGGCCACTTAACCTTAAAAGGACGGAGAGCTTCCAGAAACTACTAGACTCTTCAGGGTTTCTCCAGAAGTTAGTTTGATAACTGGACTAGGGTCATTGGGAAACACAAAATGGATAGCAGGGAGCTTCAGGGACACCCAATTTAGAGTATAAAAGGTGACCCAACAGGTGGGTGGATGGTGGGCCCGGGGCACTAAAGGATAGGTGATAACTGGCAGAGCAAGCGGAGAAGATCCTCAACCGATAAAGGGTCTCAACAACCAGGTCAGGATCCAGGAAACTGACTTCCTCTGAGAGGAAGAACATGTCCGAGGAGAAAGGAGATTGGACCCTGAGACGGTTACCAAAATGGAGCACGCCCAGGGTGGCATGAAGGAGACACCTATGACAACAAGGGGAGCGGGGATCAGCTGTGCTCAGGAATAAGAAGTGTGGTTGTGCGACTTGAGTCACAAGATGGGGACGTGGGGCAGCATCCGGAACTCAGGGAAACACTCAATTTGTCCTCAAGATGGCACTTGGCAACCTTCTACAATGTTCTCTGGGCAGCTGTCCTGGGGTGAAAGTCACCGCATGGACAGCATGAGCTGCCTGTGCGTTTTGGTGGCAACGCAGACTTCAAAATTATTCTGCTAAAAGCAGGAGCCTGCTAATAGTTCTGAAATTCATGAAGAGTCTGCTCCTACCTTCCGAGGAAGGAACCACCTAATCTGCACGTGTGGTTTCCAAAGCACCATAGGCTCAGGCAATGCCCTATTTTTAGTACCATCGAGACTCAAGATAAAGCATTTCTCTGCATAGGGATATAAAAATACAGCAATCCATACCAGTGCAGCAATTTTTTTTTTTGGTCAGTTAAACAGGGAAGTTGGGAACTGCAAACAGGCCAGAATCACTGATCCAAAAAATGCATTCTGAGTGAAAATAACCTTTATTACGTTCCCAGGAGAAAGCAACAATATTTACTCTACGGGGCTTTGTCAGGTATTGTCTGTAAAGGGTCTGTAGACCAACCTAGTAATAACAGTGTAGAAAATTAGAAATGAAGAGGTTAAAATGGTAATCGATAGTGGGGAGGACAGTGGAAACCCCATTAGTCTGACACAAAGGACGATAACTACATGTTGTCCGAAATACTTTCACTTGCGAGGCTAACCCTGCATTATATCCACGGAAGATGATTTCGCGACTCCACAGCTCCAAGCTTCAAACGAGCAGCTGTGGCCTTCAAAGAGGAAAGAACGAAGGCTCCAAATATCCAGCTTCTCCCAGGGGTTCCACAAAAGTGACGGCTGCTCGCAGCCGACGGGAATGGTTGGAAGACGGTGTCGAGAGGAAATGTTTGCAGGAGAAGTGCAATGAGGTCCAACTCTCCATCAGCCGGACCCGTGGCCAAGTCTGGGTGAGCGAATTCCTGGAGGATGAAACTAGTGACCTAGAGAGATTTAATCCCTACGGGGTCACACATGCAGTGCTCAAGGTCACGGTAGGTTTTGCAGAAAGGCCACTTGTTAAAACCCATGTACATGAATGAGATCGTCAGGCAACAGTCTTCTTGGGCAATGGAAAAAGCAAGCCAGACTGACGTTGGATGCAGAGGGCCATCAAGGTTAGCTCACGTACCGTGTGACAGTCCAGGCTGGGCCAGGGGTACCCGGCCTTCCTCAAGTCATGGGGCCCTAATTTCTTAATGATGCCTCTGGGGTCGAAGAAAGATGTCAGAGTTTTGGTCAAGACGAATGTCGACACTAACACTTTTGTCAACATTTTAAAAAGCAACGTGTGTGACATGGAAAGAAAAATAAATGTATTTTCATTTCTATCTCAAATGACCACCGCTACTCGCTCATGGGATGTGCATGCCTGCAAGGTACTGCGTGATCACACAAACCCCGGAGTCCGATTGTGCTCACATACACCCTGTTTCTGGTTCCCTTTTGACTTTTCACATGGCGAGTGTGGCACTGAGCTTTGCCGGGCTGTGGCCCCGCTGTAAGGACGGAAGCACGATTTCATGTTGTGACGCGGAACAACAGCAAGCGAGTAGCTTGCTGACGGCTCAGAGGTCAAGTATGTCTGTTTCCCTGAACAAATGGAAAATATCTGATGATGCCCCCATGGGCCCTACAATCTCTGTGGACACCACGACTCAACTCTGTTACTGCAGTATGAAAGCTCTGTACTAAGAATGCCTAAATTGATGGGCGTGACTGTGTCCCTATAAAATGGTATTTGTAGATATGCCCACCCTTTGTTAAAACATGTGGGAGCTGAAACGTATTGGGCTCACAGACCACAGATTGCCGACCTTTACGCAAACACATTCTGTGCTGCGTTGTATTTGAGTCCCTCCAAGGTGGACATAGCCTTAAATCTTCATTATTTCCCTTGGTTCCCACAAACATCCATGTGTTATATCATATCTGTGTTCTGGACGAAGGGTTTGGGCTCACAGCTGCCTCTTGCTCAAGGTCGAATGGTTGCAATGGGCTGATACTGGGGTTCAGACCAATTCCTGCCAAGCAACAAAACCCCAGCGCACTCCACGCCACCATATTGAAATCATTCTGGACCCAGATTCCTAATAATGTCCCCTTAGGCTTTTTCTGCTACATTAACTTGTTTGGGATACGTTGAGGTACTAATGTAAGCGGAGCTAGCCGTGCCCCTGTGTTGTTCCAGGCACTGTGCAGCCACCCGAAGGTCACGGATGTGAAACAGCCTAGGAAAGCAGGGGGTATCGGAATTGTGAGTTTCTTGCTCTTAAGAATAATATCTTCATTCCTCTTTGCTTATTCACATGGGGCTTTGCATGGGACTATCCGCGTCCGATGCGTTTTGCAGTAACTGTTTTGTTGAAAGAATGTACTGTTATTATTATTCACATCTCGATGTCTCGTCTTTCTCCACAGCGCCGAAGTTTATTGATTTCTTTTCATTTCTAAATTCTTCATGTTTTCAGTCCCGCAAACTCTTCTCTTGGGCCCTTTTACTCCTCTGATCGTGGCTTGACATACAGGGACTAAGTAAATGATCGTTCCTGGGATAAACAAAACAATTTTCTATTTCAGAAAATATTCCATTTCTTTTAGTCTGTTCTCAGAATTGTTCTACCCCCCTCCCCCGCCCAATTGCTCAGCATCCTAGAGGCATAGACTGAAAGGAAATATCACAGATTGCCAATTCCATGATAAGAAAGCCAAAAAAAGGCACACATACAGCCGATTAACATTTGATTTTATAACTTAACACAATGATTGGGGAAAGCATTGTAATATCTTTTATTTATAATACTTATATCTATGTAATACATAATATGTAAAATGTATATAATACATATTAAATGTGTACAATACACATTATTTTCTATATAAAATGCACATTATTTTATATATTTAATATATATGAAATATTGAGTTGTCGGAAAAGTTGTGATGTGTTTTTGCAATGAAAAACATAGAAAAAATACATTATGACTTCTCCAACAACCCAATATATAAAATGAAAAATATGTACTATATAAAATATATAAAATGAATGTAGTTATGAACATATACCAGATATAATTACAGAAGTTTTCATCACAATTAAAGAGGTTTTTAAGTTTTGCTCTTGGCTGCCTATAATTCTGTCTCACATTTTTCTTGGCAACTGTGGGATTTATATTCTCACCCAGTTCCTTCTGTAATTCCTATCTAAATATATAAAAGTGACCATCTGTGCATAGTATCAGTGATACAAGCATTTGTAGCTCCCCCTGAAAGAAAACAAGAACAAAAGTTAGAAGGAGGATGAGGAAGAAGAGAAAAGAAAATTCATGTTGAAAGCCAAAGGAAGTGAGACCACGAGAAATGTAATGGTGGGTAAATATCCACTCTGAGCCAGTCCGATTTCCATGACAGGCATGGACCTCCATTTATGAAACATGTCTTGAGTTCTTCAGAATATTGTGGACCTAGGTCAATGCCATGGTTCATTGTGAAATATAAGTCTTCACTTGGTCTGACTGCCACTGCAGAAGAAAGACACACTAAGAAACCAGAGTTTGTATGATAGCTAAGGGGTGATGGACCTTACGGATACCCCTCGTCTTTAGCAGTCTCACCCACAGTACCTTTTGAAGACTGAACTTGTGTAAGTCAAAAGGCTACTCTAAAATGAAACACCCTTTGAATTTATATCCTCTCGTGGGGATGGAAACTCCTAGGATAGAGAAATGGACATTGATACTCATGCCACCCACCAGCACAATCATTTGGATCAAAAAACAAAACCAAAAACACCTTTTCATTAACTTTGCTCCTCTGAGATCATGCCAATAACTGAAAAGGTGAAGTAGGAATGATACCTCTCGAAACTGAAGTTTATTCAGTGGCAGCGTAGGAGCTAAAGTTATGTTGTCGTCGTAAATGAACATTGGCTGATCAGCTTTTCTAGAAAATCGAGGGATGGAAAAAAAGGGGAAATGTACTTCTCCATCTTGTAGGAAAGTGATCAATATGCTTGTAGGTATATTCATTCTACAGACTCGTAATGAATGTGTACTTTGTGTCCACCATGGTGCAGAGACACACAGGAAAGACCCACTTATCGGCTTCAGGGAGCTCTGCCTGCTTGGGAAACAGACAGGAAAATATTGGGTTGCCATAAAAGCCATGACGTATTTTTTCTATGTTTTTCGTTGCAAAAATGCGTCATGACTTTTCCAGTAACCCAATAGCACAGGTCCTACAGCCTGGGCAGGACCAGGAGAAGGTTTGCACAGGGAGACTGTGAGAATGCGAAAGAGGGGGATGAAGACATGGGTCGGGCTGGGATGAGGAGTTGGGTATCTCCTCTAACTTGTAGCCATGGTCATTTGCAGACGCTTACCAGATGGTCTGGTGGTTGAGAAGCCCGGGGACATTGCAAATGCAGTCTTGATTGCTAGTGGATCTCTGAATTCACCTTCTCTGATCTCTTTGCTTCCATTGCCTACCCCACTGCCAATATCTGGGCCTCACCGTCTGTGAGAAGGCAGTTCATAGCAGGTACACCTGTGCATCTCCCGGACGCTGCCCCCGCAAGGTTAGAGTCACAGGAAGTAATCTACATCGTCAATAAATCTGTGACAACGTGAGCCACTGTTCTGTGGCAGCTAATAAAACCATTGTTCATTTCACACAATTCAATATCCATAGCACCATGCATGGATGTCCCTTTCAGGCAGGGAGGAGAAAATCTAGTTACTCACATAGTCGCTAATGGGCCTCATCATCACCCTGGCCACAATCACAGTCGGTTTGAGTCAACGCTTAAAACAAAAGATTTTTGTATGATACATCGCAAGTAATTGGGATGCAAGATGTTGGAGTCACTTCCCAGTGTTGGGGAGCCAGACTTCCCCCCCTCCCCTTCTTGAGTTCTTATGTCCGGACTCATCATAAAATTGACACCAGCCCCGATTAACAGTAGAAAAACCAATCTAATTGTACACATGGAGACCATTCACGATGAAGCTGTCCGAAAGGACGAAGCAGCCAGCTTTCTCAAATACTTTTTTGGCAGAGAAACAACGATGTTTTGTGAAGAAGTGACAGGACAAAGGCACGCAGGTCGGAGTGCTCATTTCTGAGAAATTGAAAACAAAAGTTTGGGCTCGGGGAGTAAATTAGGGAAGAAGTAGCAAGGTTTGTGTCTGCAAGCTTTTCTGTTAAAAGCTTCAATTCCTTATCTCTAGCCACCAGGGTATCTATCTCGGTCCCCCAGCAGGAAAGACGGCACATTTCACAGGGGACGTTGATGTCCTGCCATCAAGGAGGTAAGGGAGGGTCAGCGTGACCTTCCTGCATTGGCCGCTGGTGACGTAACTTTGCTTCATTGTTATCCGTGTGCCATTGTGGGATGTTTGGGGGTGGCCTGCCCTGGGCCCCAATACCAGGATTTTTTTAACACATTGTATTTGCATTCAATAAATTAAAAATGTAAAATGCATAACAACTCTCACTGGATGTTATAGATACCCCTCACTGTATATAATACTTCTGTGGGATGCTGGAGACAGACCAGAAATGAGAAGGAGAGTGGTATAAAGCAATTGTCTTAGGAAGGATCTTGGGAGACTACCTTGCTAAGGAGAGATACTAGAATATTTCCCACTGGACGAGTGAATAATTTTTCAGCTAGGTGCAAAATATTCCTTTCGCAGCTCCTTTTCCATGAAAATGTATTCATGCTGACTTTGCTCATCTGGAGACTACTGGTCATCACAAACCTGGGGGGTTTGCCTGAGTTGTAGCATGGGCTTTCTTTAATACATCTTGAGTCTGAATTCACATTTGTGGTCATCCGTTGTTTGTCAGTATATTCTACCAGGGAGGCTTTAGAACAGTATGAAACTTTAGTTTGAATAATTTGACAAAATAGGCATTCATAAAAAAAATAGATGAATGAAGAAGAATGTGGCTGGACAAGAAGCGTTCAGGTTTGTTTCTTTTTCGTGGAAATTCCCGACTACAATGTACGGGAGTTCTCTCATTGGCAGAATCTGCTTGTGGAATTGTGTGTTTTACCTCCATTCAGTTTATTCCCTCTGTGCCCCTTGATTTTACACAATGCCTAGTCTCATCGGGCATAGTGTAGCCTGGGTGGGTTTTCTAGACAGTAAAGGAAGGTGCTATCGTTTTGAGCTGATAATTCAGGCTCCAGCACATTTTTCTTTTAGTTTGAGTTATTGGGTTGTCGGAAAAGTCATGACGTATTTTTTCTATGTTTTTCGTTGCAAAAATGCATCATGACTTTTCCGACTACCCAATATTTGGTTCATTGAATGTCAGCACCAGAGAATTCATTCCTGGAACATAAAATCTTTGTGTATGTCGCCTGCTGTTTGCTGAATGGGCCCCCACAAAAGGGAGGAAGTTCACAGCAATATGTCAGTATTTGTCTTTGGGCGACTGGCTTATGTCACTTAGCATCATGTTTTCAAGGTGCATCCATGCTGTACCACGTGTCAGAATTTCCTTCCTTTTACGGCCGAGTAATGTTCTCTGAGGCTCTCCCTTAAATTTTAACATGGGGGAATCAGTACTTTATAACAAAGGGGTCTTCTCAGGACTCCACCCGACGGGAGGGTTTCCTTAATCATCTCCCCTCAATTTCACTCACTTCTAAGCCACGCCTTGTCATTCTTTGCATGTCACTTCTCTCTGTGCCTTCCCAGGACACTGCATCCCCTCGAGGCATGTTTGTTTGTATGCGCACTTTTTATCCCTCCCTCTGGTGACCAAACAAATGGACCCCAAGAAACTGTTAGTACCTTTCTCTAAACTCCAGGTGTAGTTTACACGTGCGTACAGTGTTATCTGCCCAGATGAAATGAGCAGTCGCACAGGAGCACAGGATGCTGGCAGAGATCATTTTAGGCTTTTTCTGCATGCTCCCCATTCCCTCCCCCCGGAAACGAGGAGGCCAGAGAGCAGAAACAGCTGCCATGAGGAGCAGGACCTTGTGACTCCCAGGACTGCATCCTGTGCTCATGTCCGTGTGGCTATTTCTGTGCGCGTGTGTGCGGTACCGTGCCGACTGTTGGGGAGGAGGGTCCGCAGGTGTGTTCCTCCTGGTATGTGCCACGGTAGTACCTTATTCATACAAGTACAAAAGTACAATCCCAAACCAAGTTCCTCTTTTTATTTGCGTCTCTCCAAGAATATGGAAAAGCATCCAATTCACGGTCTTTAGGAACAGTTTTCATTTCCTTCGTTCTGCCTCATTCCGTGTTCTGGACCCGGTCTTTCACCAGCCTTCTCTGCAAACCATCCCGTTGCTCTGCAGCTCTCTTCTCCAAGCTCACAATTCTACTCGAGGCAGAAAAAATGGCCACGCTTTCACTGGAATCACAGGAAGTCACTTTTAGCTTAGTGTTACTTGGGCTAGGTTTCTACTCTTCAGGGCACAGCTTAAAATGTGCTTCCCTGGCCAATTGTCAGAGGCAGGATGAGACGAGATGAGCTAAATTAAGCAAACTAACAGCTGGGTGAGCAGTCAGCCTACAGGGCATCCACGCATGGGCCAGCGCATCAGTAGGGGAAGTTTTGGATTTCAGGGGCTCTAGTTTTCATATGATTAGCAATCTGTCAAATGCGTGGATACGAGACGTGCTCAGGAGTTTTCACATGATCTGAGATGCAGAGGGATCACAAATGTCCCAGTGAACTGAATCAGGATTTAAATAGCTTCCCACCTGCTGGAATCACTACCAGGTCATGAGGTCTACTAGGAAAGGGTCAAAGACATATTAAAAACAAATACAACATGGCCGGGAACCCAGGAAGGAACCTCTGCGGTCCGATGAGAGGTGCCTTTGGACCACAGGGACCTCACTGACAGAGTAGCAGAGGCCACGTCATGATGCTGGGAAGACATTGTCCTAGGGCTACAGAGAGGAGAGGAAACAGGTCTGGCAGGGATTCAGCTTGGACAAACATAGAGGCAGTGCCAGGTCAAGTTCATCTCAGAAAAGAAGGGTTATTTATGCCTTTGTTTAGAGGCAAAGCCAGGGCACCAACCAAAGTACCTTTTAGCTTCATGTCAGCGGGAGTTAGGATCAGAACCAGAAACCGTGTAACTCTGTAAACATTTCATTTCTCGCTCCCTGTGGAGAATTTCATGTGACTCTTAGTTATCTGATAAAAGCTCTGTTTGAACGTTTCCCATCTCGTCTCCCATCAACTCGTCGGAATCCAAAAGGTATCGACAGATTGGAAGCTACGGGCGTCTTCTTGCACGATGAATGCGGATGGTGTGAATGTCACCGCTTACCCTCAGGTGGCCCAAAGAGAACTTGAAAGGGAAATGGATTGTGGGTCTGGAGCACAGAGTAAGAAATAAACAAACCCAAGTATCTTATTATTTAATAAGTTGAAGGTAGAGAATAACTGCGCAGGTAGCTGAGATAGGATGCCAGACTTTCTTCCTAAAGAACAGAGGCTGGAATGAAGGAAGTGATGATATGATAAGGTTGCACTCTGTACAGGTTGAGACACACCTGTAAGGTTAGAGTCAATCAGATGGACAAGGACCTAGACTCATTTAAATGTCCCCAAGAGACACTGTGACCCTGTAGTGTACCGGACTACCCAACTATGGTGATACTGAAGCATCTGAAAATCTTGACCTTGAAGAAGAAATAGCCTACGGGACACGTAATTCCACATCTGAAGTTCCCACCACAGGGAGAGAACTGTACAACCTGGGGAGGGGGAAAGGAGCTCCCCTACTAGTCTTTGAGGTAACAGAACCGCCTCTTAGAGGGAAGAGGCATGTGTTGGGGGTCCCCAAGATTAGCCCTAGGTCCAGGGGTTCAGTAGAAGAACTCACAGGACTCGGAAGTTCTTATGCTCATGGTTACGGTTTATTACAATGAAAGGACACAAAGTCAGCAGAGGGAGAAGGTACATGAGGAGACACCCAGGGGCCCCAGGGGCTGGCTTCCATGAGCCCTGTCCCCACAGTCACAGAGGACACACTGTTCCCTCCAGCCACGAGTTGTAGCAACACATCAAAGGGCTGTCTATCAGAAAAGCTCCCTGGGGTCTTGGAGCCCAGCATTCTTCCAGAGGGACAGTCCCACGGGCTCGTGGGGTTAGCTTTTTCCTGCACGGGTGGTCATGTTGGTGAGTCCCCTGCAGGGTTGTCATGTACAAAATCCGTCTCCTCTTGACTGCACCCCCTGTTCGTCTGGCTCATTGTGGGAAGGTCAGAGGAACCGGAGTGAGATTCATTCAGAGTTAAATCCCTGCTCTGTCCCATGTAGACTCTATCAATAGGAACCAATTACTCAGCCCCAATTTGAGCCAAGTGCTCCGCCTGAAAGACTCTGGTGAACCTTGAAAGAAATGATTGGCATGGTTTATAAAGTACGCCCAGCACCCTGGAGGCATAGGGCAGATCACGCTTGGGATTTGTGTCTTTCTCCCTACGTTGGGGTAGATGGGATCCCTGGTGAATCATTAGAGTTAGGTCCTGGTCCTCTACTTCCCCAGCCCTTCTCAAACTTCAGCGTGCACGCGAATCATCTGGCAGTGACGACATACAGATTAGGACTCAGTGGGTCTGCAGATGGGCCTGACATCCTGCATTTTTCACAAGCTCCTGGGTGACCTTGGTGGTTGGTCCTGCTGGCCCATGGGCCCCATGCCGAGTAAGGACATGCCACAGCGCTCTGCGTCCATCCAGTTGTGGCAGGATTCAATCATGGAGAAAAACAGAAAATATATGTATCATAGAGTCTTTGTATGTCAACCCCCGAATGCCCCCGTCTTTCCAGCTGCCTCACCTCAATCGGGCAGAACCTAGAAAGGCGTGAAACAGTAGGTTTCAAATAGTACTGTTCAAAGAACCACCTGCCTTTCCAGACAAACGTGCAGATCCTGGGTCCCCACCCCGGGAATTTGCTCAGGAGTTTGCTTTTCTGTTGTTCTTGAAGGAGAACTCCATGTCGTCTGATTTAGGTCATCAGGACCTTAGGATTTCACAGAAAGGAGCTTAAGAGTGCTAATGTGATAGACCTTTAGAAGCTGTGTTCATACAGTAGGCACCTACCTGTGGGTGCCTAATGCTGTGTATTTGTCTGGGCGACGTTGAGGGAATTGATGGAGGTTTGGGGGTGTCTACCGCCCCCCCCCAGGATTGTGGCCTCTGGAGGGAGGGAACACGGGCCCGTACTGAAGTCCCTTAACTTTTGAAAGCCTGGTTTGTCTCATCAGTTGCAGGAGAATAGCAGTGCTGACCTTCAGCAGGATTTTATAATCACAGAGCTCGGAGGAAACGCCCAGGAAATTGTGTTTATCCTTTTGATTGGTTCTCCTCACCTGAACCGAGGAGGGAGTTTCTCAATACTCAGATTCTTCTCTTTATGTCTTTCAAAAATGACCCAGGGAGGGTTTGACAGTGAACAGCAAGGAGGGAACAGAGGCTCTGGCCTCATGATTATGTCGGAATTTCTCCTAGCGGGTCAGTCCTTGTAGCCATTCCAAGACAAAGGAGCCATGCAAAGCCGCGGTGGGAATGTCAGCGTAGAGTTCTCTTTACAAGGCCACCTGCGTCTCACACAGCGAAAGGAGCCCTTTGGCTCTGACTCGTGAAATGGAAGGTATCTTGGCAGTCCCGATTCCCATCTCTCCTCTGCTTGCAGCGTCCAGGAGAGTGAAATAAAGGAAGGTTTAATGGTGGCCTCGGTGGCCGTGTTAGGACAGTAAACCCTGCCCCTTATCTGCCAGACAGTTGTTTGGGTCCCTGCACCATCTGCTTCCCCACAGATAGGAGCAAATTAGCTTCTTCCAAAACAGCCCACCCTGTGGGAAGCCGACTTGAAGATCAATAATTCATATTTGTATTGACGCCAGGAGTCGTCGAGCCGCGGAAAGCATCGATGCTGGTTTCCGTCCCTTGACACGTTTGTCAATAACTTAGGTTATGGGGGAAAATAGGGTGCCTTCTGGGATGGAGACTAGCTGGAAATATCGATATCAGCAGGAGAGTGAAAAAATTAAGCCAGGAGACCAACATGTTAGAGCGTGACATTAAAATAATGCTGGCTACACCGCCGCATGGGCAAATCATGAGGGTGGCAGTCGCATGAGGTACGTATATTTTGATTTTTGTTTTTTTATTGTGGTTTTTTTTTGTTCATGGTTGGTTTATGGTGCTGATGTGTTGTCTTTAAAACTAAGAGCCCAATTTCCTCTATGCAAATAAACATTGCCTTTCTTTTTTTCTTTTCCTTTTTTTTTTAGCTGAGCCATCCTGAACACCGCCTTTCAAAGTCGTCGTGTTGTAAGGCCACATACTTATTCCAGGGATGATGCCGCTACTCAAAATATCTTCTAAAACTACCTCTTTCAGAGCCTAAGGCATTTTCTTTAAATATTTTTATTAACAGATTTTCCCATGGAGTCTAGGTGGTTTGGGATGAGTAAAAAAAAAAAAATCTTTAGCAAGGGGAAGAACGACTGCCTACAGAAAGGATGTGGAAGGTGGAGGAAAGCATTTGGAGTCTCGTGGGAGAAGGCGAGGAGCCAGCCCATGGGTGGTGTCTTCTAAATGGAGACGTGTGTTGGAAGGCACAGTGGGATGGTGGCGTGCAAAGGAATCATGCCCCCTCCGACGTGCCTGTGTTTGTGCTGTCATCCACCTGGATGACTCCAGCTGCACGCAAAGCAGTTCTGAAGGTGAGCACACCCTGGGCTGCGTTTGCCAAGCACGTCGCTGGTGGTGTCCAGAAAATGGCGTCCCTGTGTTCTGCCTCAGTGAAGGGGACTTCCTTCCAGTGACTATTCAATATGGTGTACTATAATATGTTATATGTCATTTATATATTATTTACCTATGATACATTTTATATCCTGTGTTACATATTATATAATATATCATATATTACACATTATATAGTGTATATATGTATATTTATCTATCCATCCATCCATCCATTCATCATCATCTATCTATCCATCACCTATATGTCCATCCATTCATCCATCATCTATCATCTGTCTATCTATCCATCATCTATCTGTCTGTCCATCCATCAATCCATTCATCTATCCATCATCCATCATTACCCATTATCTATCTATCTACCTATCTATCTATCTATCTATCTATCTATCTATCATCTATCCATTCTCTCTCTCTCTCTCCATATATATATATATATATATATATATTCTATTCATCATCCATGTATCTGTCCATCTGCCTGCCTATCTATCTATCTATCTATCTTTTTTTTCTAACTTATTGGTTTTGTCTCCCTGGAAACCCCTGCTGATAAAGTAAGTGTGAAGAGATGGGCCAAGATCATTGAGAGCTCTTAGGTAAAACTCATATTTCCAACACCAGTTTTCCTTCAGGGTGACTTCGTTACTCACATCAGGGGTACCTTCACAGTATTTTGTCTTGTATTTCCAATCACTGTTCTCTCTGTTCAGTGTTCTCCATCTTCACCATCACGTATTTCTTTTTCTCTCTTGGTCTCTTTGCTTTCTTTACTTACATTCATTATCAATTCTGTATTCTTTTAATTACTTCAACAGGCTTGCCCAATGAAACATCCCCACAGAGAATCGCTGTTTACTAGCCACTTTAATGTGTCAATTAAGAAACATGATTTTTTTTTTTGCGATCCCAGGTGGTAATCACATGCTTTGGCTATAATGGATTCGTGTAAAAATTGTGTCCAATGAAATTAATTAATTATGCAGTTAATATCAGCACATGGTTTGTATGTCTATCAAGATACTTCTAATCTCTCAACCATCTAACCAGGCATGAATACTAACAGACTTGCCTTATTTACAATGGGAATACCTATTCATCGTTTTATTCTAAATTTCATTTGTACCTTCGGATCACAAACCGAACTGCTTACTCAGACAGTGAATGTTTACAAAAGCAAATAGCTCTATTATTTCATCAAAGGTCACTCCATAAAACTTAATAGAGTTTTTGCCCCAAGAAATCTCTTTACATAAACATAGCTCTTGCAATTTATGGTTTGAAAGCAAAAACAATCAACTGTTATAATCTCTACACACATCTTACATGACTTCAATGCAGTATTCCATAGCTAAGAAAATCTTTACCTTTTTTCTCTCCAGTGAGTGTTCACACTTGAAGTATTAAATGGAAGAAATGGATTCCTAGGAGAGAAAGAACATATAAAAAGATATGGGAATATTTAGGAATAAAAGTACAAAGTTTGCTTCCTAGAATGTCCTTTTTCTTTTAAAATCTTTTCTTATAAATATTTTTTTTTGGTTCCCTGCACTGCTCAAATTTTCTGTGATGTCTTTGCAGTGATATTGCTCTGCAGACACCTGAGTTATATCAGATCTAGATCACATGAGTGTGTAGCCATAGCAACAAACAGCACAGAAAATGGTTCTGATGTCATATAGATTCATGAGCCCTTGAAATGAGACCTTTTCCCTTTTATAGAAAAAAAAACAAAAAACAAACTCTACCCTAGAGAATTAGGTATCCTGAATCTTTTTGCCCACTACAATCATATGTACAAATGGCTTTGAAATTAATGCAAGAGTAAATAAGGTGTCACAAATGAAATATGGATTCTGTTTTGAAGGTGCCAGAAGTACCAGTGGTATGTTGAAACAGGAAATCTGTAAACCTCACTCGTTCACATTTGTGGAAAGAGTCATTGAAATTATATTAAATTGTATTACAGTTTGGAGCCGTGCGCATGTTTGCACCCTATAGGAAGGAGAGCTTTGCTTCGCAACGATAACATTTTGCTAAGGTGATGTCTGTCTAACTTCATGAATTCTCAATTAGTCAGTCAGCAATAATGACATATTGTCGCATGAGGGGGATATCTTCTGTCATGAGTGCCGCCTAATCTGGTATTTGCAGAAGTGGCTTTTCATCAGCTGTGGAACCTAGATTAGCACCTGATTTCCCTCTGCCTACACTCGACTTCCTGACACTCAGGAAACTCTCCGGGACGGCACATGACAATTAGGAGGAGCTGCTGTACACTTGCCAGGGCACATATTATGCTGCTCATTTCCCAAGGTAATAGTCAAGACAAAGAGCTTCACATCAGTAGGCTCGACTCTTGCTATGACCAACTCATTTTCCTTAAAAATTGCCATGGAGTCGCCATAATAAATGACATTTAATTTTCCAATCCTTCACCGGTTCATTCCAGCCTAAATTATTTTCGTCCCATCCTCCTCTTGATCATGTATTCCTTTTCAGACTCAAAATTCATGGCGGAACCTGAAATTCATAGTAATAAGTGAATGAAGTCAACCTGAAAAGGCTATATACACCGTTTGATTCCAACTCTGCGACATTCTGGGAAAGGCAGAACTTGGGAGACAGTGAAAAGATCGGTGGTTTGGGGTGGGGAGGGGGCATGAACAGACAGACCACAGGGGATTTGGGGTGGAGGGGAGTGAAAATGCTCTGTGTGACACTCTCATGGTGGAGACATGTCATTATATACTTGTCCAAACCCATAGAATGTACAACACCAAGAGGAAACTCCAGATCTACTGACCTTGGGTGATGATGACGATGTGTCAACCAATGTGGGCTCATTGATGGTTTAAAAAAAGAAAAAGAAAAAAGTTCCAGTCTGCTGAGTGATGTTGATAATGGGGGAGCTATGTGTGTGGGGGGGGTCAGGAGGTACATGAGCGTCCATGAGGAATCTCTATACCCTCTCAATTTTGTTGCAAGCCTAAAACTGTTCTAAAATAATTCAAAGTCTTAAAAAAAAAACCCAAAAAACACATTCAATGGTCCTTGCTCTCTCACGGTTCTGTATGTTCCAAGGACATTTCTCAGTCCCTGTGTCCCCAGGTCTTGTCAAAGCAAACGGACAAGGCAACTCTGTCGGCCCTCTTCGCCGGCCAGTCCGTCTTACTTCTTTCCTTCCTCTTGTATTTGTCACTTGTAATTTGAGACCTGCTGAAGACACTGCCACACCCTGGCTACAGCTCCCATATGGGGAATCTTCCTTATACAGCCCCTTGTATCAATTCCCTAAGCGGTGTTCCCATAAAGTCTGGCCTTTGGAATATGGTAACACTAATCGTGTTCGCTTGTTGACTGTATTCTATGGGCCAGCCATTCACTGGGTCCTTTGAAAATGCATTTCATCTCATTGTCACAGACACACTGCAGGGACAGTAGCTCCGTCGTCCCCAGTTTAAAGATGAGGGAGCTGACGACTGTGGATGGTAGGTGGATGGACAAGGTCCCACCCCAGGAATTCTAGAATTTTATTCTAGGTCCTGTCTGAGGGTCCTCTCAGCTCTGAAGGGTGCTGTCTAAATTTTGTCATGGAAATAAAATGAGTTTCAACTGAAGAATCGGGGAATGGCTTTTTCTGGGTGAAAAGAAACCTGTCCCTGTGTGAAGTGATCTTACCGCCTGAGGGGCCCAGGGCTTCCTATGGACCTGGTGAGGAATCTATGAGGGGGGCCCTGGGCTCCCTCCAGGATGGCTTTGCTATGAGTTGGCATTGGGCTCCAAGTCCTACCGTTGAAGAGCAATCAGATGGCATCAAAACAGTCTCTTCCCAATGGGTGACTCAGAGTCCCATTTTCACAGGCTAATTTTGATGCTCTGAAAAAAAAACTGGTTTGTGATAATAACAAAACAAAACTGGGGAGTCCCAGATTATATAAATGTAAAGGTCTGGGTTTTTTTTCTATATTTGTTTTACTTGTATGTGTTTAAACCCTTGACTCCCTAGAGTACGTGCCCAGTGAGTTCCATCCCTGAGAGGGTGACATCATATGTGTCAATTGGCCAATTTGTTGGGCTGCAGCCCTCTGCTTTTCTCGAATCACCCAATACCTAGTAATAAATCTCAGGAGCGTGTTCTAAGGAACCGCTTTGTTACGGTGCTATTTTTAATGCCCTGATATAAGTGGCGTATAGATATATATGGTATACATGCCCCGAGATGGCTAATAGAATGAGCCAATGGCCCTCTCTCAGACCAGAGTTGTTGGCTGCAAAGCACAGTCCTCAGGGCAGTTCAGAAATCAGCTATGCTCTGATTTAATTGGTCTGGAGAGACACTGGAATTTGGGAAAGCTGCCCAGGTTATTCTAGTCTACGGCCAAGGTTGAGAAGCAGTGGCTTAGCCCTTAGTGAATGTCTTCTCATTAGCATGAAATTGGGCATCCGAATGCTTTGCAATAGTGCTTCTGACTTGGGGGTAAATTCTTGGGAGGTGGGACTCAGGGAAAAGTGGAGAGGGTTGGGTAAATGGGTGAAGGGTACGTATTCCCAAGCCTAGAGGAGTAGCCAGCAGGGAAAACTGAAAACCGTTCATGGGTTTGAGGAGTGCTTGAGGCTTTCAAGATTTGGTGGGCAGTGTTCTTAGAGACTTGTACAAAAAGATAGGGGAATGCACATTCTTTCTTCATTTTACGCTTTCACTTTCTGCCAGCCCTGGCTACGTGGGGACATATAGCGAGGCGGAGATTTACCCTCAAGGGCTAAGAGTTAGGCACGCAGGGCGATGGATTCTAATATTGTGTGAGTTATATTGTGCCGGTCACATGTCAGGATCAGTAAACATTCATCGGCATAAACATGGACTCCTGATGTTTAAGCACAAAGCGCATTCACCAAGAGTCAGCATGTGCCAGCCACGGTCATGGATCGATTTCACTCCTATAAAACTGCAAATCTCCAGAGATGTGGACAAGCTACAAATAACACACTTGCTCACGCGTGTGCCCTGTGACATTAATTAACGTGCCTTCGATTTCTCTTTATTTTGTAAATGGCAGCAAGCAGTCAATAAGCGTCCCCGAAACCTGTTTATTCACGTGCCTTTCTAGCTAGTGTGCAACGCCATCTCTCCACGGGCATTTCTGTCCTGATCTTAAATAATTAACCACGGTGAGTTCCCACACTCCCCACGTTGCCTGGGCACATCCATCTCAGGCGTGACCATCCAGTGGGTCTTCTAATATTTCACTTCTATCGCCTTTCCTCATACGATAGAAGTCACATGTCCATGTGGATTTCAAAAGGTAGAAGGTGAGATTTATTGTAAAATGCTTGTTACTTTTAGAGAAAGAGCTTTGGAGTGTAAGTATAGTTGAGCGAGGGAGGAAATGCAAAATCAATTTGTTTTCTTTTGGCTTTTATGCTCCACACCCAAAAGTCATTCATTTTTAATTTTATCCTAGAAGTATCTTCTTTGCCATCTATACAATGCCCGAGCTTATCAGGAAAGTATACATAATAAAGACAAAAAATGTTTTCTGTTGTTTCTTTCTAATATTCATTTAATAACACTGAGTTGAAAATACCTGCTTCAGCAAAGGCTTAGGGAAATATCAGATAGTATGCCACACATGCTCACGGCTCGGCTGGCTATGAATTAGTTAGCATATCCCAAATGGGAAAATGCACTTGGCGCTTGGGGTTTCTAAAGAGATTTTCCAAAGGATGTTTGAGTCCAAGTTGTGCTCTCAGCAAGTCGCATTTGCACCGATGTGTGTGGACAGGACCCCATGAGCAGTCTCAGCATGACGTGCGTGTGCTCCGGGTTGGATGCTCTGAGCAGGGACGTCCGAAGGCTCCCGGCATCTCCCAAGTATCCATCCTACTGGTCCCACACAGTGACCAGTGCTGGAGAAGGAGAGGTTGGCAAAAAGGAGGACCTGGGCAAGCTCCACGCGAAAGGGGGAATTAGCCGTCTTGCCGATGGCGTTTGGCGTATCTCCAATCACTCGGTTGTTCCCCAACCCTGCTCCTGGCTAGTTCCTCTGGGTCTGGGGCACTGGTGCCCACCTTCCGGGTCTGAGTAGCCATGCCTGAGCTCTGGCCGCCAGTGTGCATGTAACCCCGCTCACCGCCTGCCCCTCATGGCCTCCCTTTTTCATCATATGCTTCCGTCAAGCCAAACTTGAACAAATTAAGATGACGTTAATAACGTACACAAAAGAGGCTAGCTGGGTTCTCAAATTAGAATACAAGAGATAGCATCAACATCGACTTAATTTTTTATCATGATTTCACACCATTTTCTGGCCAAGGCACTCTTCTTGTTGCAAGGCCTGGTTCTGAGGCCACTGCCCCCCCATTCTGCCCACTGCTACCCATCCCACCGTTAAGCACCCTCACGTTGGAACGAATGTCTTCTCATTCAGCACTACCACAGTTTTGTTACCCTTCCATTGTGCATGGGATTCTGCTTTTCATCGCTTGGCATATTTCCTGCCACCCTCTTCTGGCCTGCAGAGTCTCTATTGAGAAATCAGCTGGTAGTCTTATGGGAGCTCCCTTGTAGGTAGCTAACTGCTTTTCTCTTGCTGCTTTTAAGAGTCTCTCTTTGTCTTTAACCTTTGGCATTTTAATTATGTTGTGTCTTGGTGTGGGCCTGCTTGGGTTCATCTGGTTTGGGACTCTCTGCACTTCCTGGGCTTGTATGTCTATTTCCTTCGCCAGGTTAGGGAAGTTTTCAGTCATTATTTCTTCAAAAAGGTTTTCAATTCCTTGCTCTCTCTCTCTTCTCATTCTGGTATTCCTATGATGCAAATGTTGATATGCTCGAGGTTGTCCCAGAGGCCCCTTAAACTATCCTCATTTTGTTGGATATTTTCTTTTTGCTTCCGATTGGGTGTTTTCTGCTTCTTTATCTCCTAAATCGCTGATTGGATACTCTACTTCAGCTAATCTACTGTTGATCCTTCTAATGTATTCATTTCAGTTATTGTATTCTTTATTTATGACTGGTTCTTTTTTATGTTTTCTATCTCCATTTTTATGTTTCCTACCTCTGTTGAAGTTCTCCCTGAGATTTTTGAGCATCCTTATACCCAGTGTTTGGAATGCTGCATCTGGTAGATTGCTTGTCTCCATTTTGTTTCGTTCTTTTTCTTGGGCTTTGTTCTGTTCTTTTATTTGGGGCATGTATTTTGTTTGGTTTTTTGGGTTTTTTTGTCTCCCCATTTTGGCTGCCTCCCATTGTTTGTTTCTATGTATTAGGTAAGGATGGTATATTTCCTAATCTTAGTAGCGTGGCCTTATGTAATAGGTGTCCTGCGGGACCCCTATGTGCAGTCTCTCTGTGTGCAGAGACTGTGCAGTCTCCCTGGCCACCAGAGCCTGGTGCTCCAGGTGTGCCCCTTGTGTGGGTTGTGTGTGCCTTCCTGTTGTAGTTGAGCCTTGGTTGCTGTTTGCACGTCAGTGGGAAGGACTGACCCTCAGCCTGATTGGTTGTGAGGACTGGCTGTGACTACAGTGGACAAACTGTGGTCAGGGGCTGACCCTACAGAGCAGGGTTTGTATTAGCAAGACTCTGGTGCCTGCCCAGGTTGCCCTTTGGGTGTCTTATTCTTGGAGGCTGCCAGGTGATACTGCAATCTGAACCTGGCCACCAGGCATGCCACCCCTGGGACCACCTGGGAGTGGACCTGGTGAAGCTCAAGTTTAGCTATAGCCTATGCCCTGCCCAGGGCCACCTGATGTGAGCCAAAAAGCAATCCCTAGATTGCCACCACCCCATGCTGGGCTTGGAAGTGCTTGTGGAGGCCAAGCTGTGAACCAAGGCCGACTGCCACTGGTATCAGGCTTGGGGTGCTCAGCATGAGGAACGGACTAGCCATAGCCAGATGCTGCTTGTTTGGGATTCGTGAACCTTTGAGAGAATTTAGGAAAGTCCACGGCATGAGCTACAACACGTTGTTTGTACAGAAAAGCCACTGAAAGTGGCTTGGGTGTGCCCCAAATTTGGGTAGGACATGGTCTCTAGGAATTCACAGGGCTAGGCAAACAGTATTAGCCAAGTTGATATGGTGTGTGCATGAGTGCATGCAAGGGGAGTGGGTGGCTTAACAAAAAAAAATGGCTGTCACGAGCTCCTCCATCTGAAGAAAGCCATCCTCACCCTGAAGCGAGATCTGAGCTCCTCCCTGTATGTCCCTGGCACCTTTTGAGCTGCTGCCCCAGCGCTGGAGCTCAGAGCAAATGAGTCCATTAGCAAGTAAGTCCATGCACGGGCCCTTGAAGGAGCACCTGGCAATGCAGCCACCGTCCATCTCCCTCTACCACAATTTCCGCTGGTTTTCACAGCCAAACATGATGGGAGCTTCTCTCTCCGGCACTGGAACCCTGGGCTAGGAATCCTGGTGCAGTGCTGGGACCCCTCACTCCTGTGGGGGCAACCTCCCCAGCTGAGATATCTCTGCTGATTTTTAGTGGTCACACTTGGGTATGGGACCAGCCCATTCTGTGTCTCTGCCCCTCCTACCCGTCTGGAGGTGGCTTCTTCTGTTTGTCCTTAGTTGTAGGGCTTTGGTTCAGCTAGACTTCAGGAGATTCTCATTGATGGTTGTTCTATAGCTAGTAATTTTGCTGTGGTGGTGAGAGGGGTAAAGCGTGGCATTAACCTGCTCCGCCATTTTGACTGGAAATCTCTCCTGAGTTGATATATATATATATTTTTTTTTAATGCATAGCTCTTTGATTACAAATTTTTGAAATTTATCTGAACTGTTAAGTTTGTGAAATAATTTTCATCTATCTGGTGGAATATAGTACTGAAAGCAAAAAAAAAAGTCTGCTTAAAACTTATGCTTATCTAAAAAATATATTTGGGGCCACTATGTGATATAAATAGACTGGGAAAAGATAGCATGCTTTTGCAGAAACAAGGGTTTTTATTCTTTATAGCAATCTCATCGGTAGATTTTTCTTAATCAGTGGACTGATTTACTGTTTTCTATTTTGTTGTTTTTATTAACAGAGTCATATTTGGCTATTTTTAACTTCTTTTAGGTTTATGCAGAATTGGGAAAGAAACGCATTGCATTAACAATGTCTATTTTCCCAGAATGAAACTTTTGCTTGTAGAAGTTTAATTTGCAAGGCACAATTTATGACACTGTAAAGAGACATTTCTCTTGAAACCAAGAGCCCTATCATTTCTTTTCTCATTTGACATCTGCAGACTGAAAGTAAATATTTCTTAATTTAGAGGAAGGTAAGGCTATTTTTCAAGTGAATCCCCTAAATTAATCCACTGGAGTAGGCGTTACTTCCTCCACCACACATCTCCTTAAATATAACACCTGCACAGATGAAGCAAATGCAAAAATAGCTTAAGATTTAAATAGGTGATACTGTCTCATATGGAAAAGATGAGTCTCGTTGGTGACATAAAAGGAGCTGTTTTTTATATGTCTAGATTTTCAGTGGCTTTATTTTTTCACATAGTTCCTTTATTTGTGATGTAATTAATGGCAAGGTCTAGCTTTGCCCTTCAAAAGATTTTCATTGTTCTAGTAGGATGGAATCTCTTGCTGATAATGAACTAGTGCTGTATTTTTGGCTATCTATCCATCTATTTTCTATCTAAATCACTGATTTATCTATAGCCTGCCTTGTTCCAGAAGCTTCGAAGGTGGTAACTTATCTTAGGAAATGTTATCCTTATTGTGTATTGTCCTCAATTTGAAGATGTTACAACAGTGGCATATGAGGGGTAAAGGTCAAGAAATGATGCAATTGGAAATATGATTTTGATACTGGATTCAACAAAATATCCAGTATTGAAGATATTTCAATTAAAATTACATGTCGTTGTGTGTATATATTATGCATATACACATATTGATACTGGGTCCTCAGGTCCAACCTAAATTGGCTCCACTCAGATAGTTAGCTGGCCCATTGGGTAGAGGGGTCACGTGTCTTGTGGCTTCTTCTCTTAGTCTGCTCAGGCTGCCATAACACAGTGCTATAGATTTAAAACAACAGAAATGTGTTTTCTCACAGTTCTGGAGGCTGGAAATCCAAGATCAGGATGCCAGCATGGTCGGGAGCTTGGTCCATGTAAGCTGCTACAACAAATACCATAGACTAGATGGCTTACAAACTGTAGGAATCTGTTCCTCATGGTTCTAGATTCTGGGAAGTCCAAGATCAAGGTGCTGGCAGATTCGTTGTTTGGTGAGAGTCCGCTTCACAGTTCATGGACAGCAGTCTTCTTGCTGTGTCCTCACCTGGTGGAAGGGGCAAGGGGCTCTCTGAGGCCTCTTTAACTCATCCCATTCATGAGGGCTCCACGTTCATGACCGAATGCCCTCCCAAAGACCCCCACCTCCAAATACCATCCCATTGGGAGTTGGGATGTAACGTATGAAATTTGGCGGGTACACAAACATATAGTCTACAGTTGAGTTCTGTTGAGGGCTCTCTAGCTGGCTTATAGATGGCAGTCTTCTCCCTGTGTCCTCACATGGTGGAGAGTGGCCGCCTCCTCTTCTTATAAAGGCACTAATCCCATCATGAGGGCCCCACCCTCATGACCTCATGTAAACTTTATCACGTCCCAGTGGGCCCATCTCCAAACACCATCCCATTGGGGGTTAGGGCTTCAAATGATGGCTTTTGGGGGTGCACAATTCAGCCCTTAACACCTCCCATTTTAGATGCAATTTTAAGCCCACACTTGGAGCTTCTAACTTGTAGAACTGAGAGGCAGGGAGCGGCCAGGGCTGCTAGAGTCCAGTTCCAGAAGCAGAAAGATGCTAAGAAGTTGATTCTCACTCCTTTTGGCTGAGTCTCACGTGTCACCTTCAGTAGCAAGGCACAGCTCCAGGATAGAATGTCACACCCCGACCAGAGCAAAGCACACCGGAGCTAGGCCCCACACTAGAACTTTCTCAGCCGCCTCCTTTCCCGCCTACTGAGACCAGCGATATGTGGAAATACAAGAGTGTAAGCTCCCACAGCAGACACACCTGGGTTTATTCAGGGCCCCACTGCTTACTTGTAACCATGGCAACCTACTCACCCTCTCAGCCTCAGGGCTGTCCTTTGTAAAATGGATGTGCAGATGCCCACCACTCAGGGAGACTGTGAAGGTTCACCAGGCGATATGCTGAAAGGTCTGACAGCATTGCAAGTGCTTTCTCTCTATGGTTCTCCCAACTTGGTCAAGCGTCCCCCAACACACACAATGTGAGGCACACCCCTGCACCCCACACGGTCTCAAATCAGAACTGTACAGGCTCAGCACAATGCAGCAACTCTGCACAGAGGACCAGGGAAACACAAGTGTTTCAAACCAAGAGGGTACATTTCAGTTTCACATTGACCCAGAGTCTCCCAGCACCACCAGCACTAACTCCTCAAATTCATGAACTGCCCACAGATACACAATTTGCGGGCTGTCACCCCTTTGGTCCACAATCTGTCCTCCAAAGGGAACTCCTCCAGGAAAAAACCTGGTGCCCTGGGGAAGGCAAACAAACATGAGCCTGGATACCTATGGATGAGAGACTGGTGAGGGAGCCCACTTAGCTGAGCCATCTCTGTGTCATGTGTCTGCACAGTGTTTGGTGTTTTTATCAGCGGCCGATTTTGGTTAGAATCCTATGAAAACTGTAGGAACAATAGGATGTTTTTTCAAACACCCTTTGGCGCAGAGCCTTGAAAACAAAGTGCCAATTTTCACTGTCTAGTTTCTAGCCCGTTGTCACAAGGTGACTTTATTCTCGTTTATCTAGTGACCAGGTGAGACAGTGATGGCTTCATTAGCACCTGCCACCCCGTGTGCCACCTAAAGTGTGACAAACCTAAGCATGCTAATTTTCTTAAAGAAAACAAGATGAAGTTGTGCTTCCTGCTGTAGGTGGGAAGCAGGTGGGCTGGCTGATGGCTCGCACAGAACCTCACAGCTTCCAAATTTAAGTGTGAGCTCATTTAGAGCTGTGGACCCTATCAGGCAACACAGAATCCATGCCCTTCTTTTGTCCTCCGTGACTAAAGCACAAGTCAAATTTTTCTGGGAGTTTCTGGGCCCAAGTGTGAGAGACAGGGACTGTGGAAGGGAAACAGAACTTTCTAGAAGAAATGACACTCAGCCTTCAGATGGCTCGTCTGAATCTGGCTATTTCTCTTCTCCCCAAACACATCTTTTCTCTGTCCATTTGCATCTCCTATCTCAAGATCCCTAACACATTAGGATTCTCCTATGCACTTGACTTACAGACATGTACATGTCTCTTAATAAGCCCCCTAGCTGAAATTTCCAATGCAATCGGGATGCTTTTATCTAATGAACCCTCATAGTCCTTCCTGACTGATGATGGGCACTGTGTTAAATGCTTAACCTTTCCATCCGTGTGACAGCCACATGTTGGAGGTGGTTCTGTCGCCCCATATACAGACAAAGAAATGGAGGTACAAGTTGAGATAGAAATGTAGCAGGAATACTGCTCGATCGTCATCATCAGGTCTGTCTTCCCAAACCTGGGCTCCGGATGCTTCCTGTGTCTCCTTCCCTGCACAAAAGCATTCAGACAATTAAGCCAAGCAATGAGTGTGAAGGACCCAGCAACACAAAATGGCCATTGTTGTCTGTTGCCCTGAAAAGGTAAGATTCCTGAGACCTAGCTGCGTTCTTGCCTTTCACCTCTGTCCTCACGATGCTCCTACAGGAGTTGCATGTTCTTTCTCATTTATGTAATTACCCTACCATTGCTGGCAGTAATACGCAAACTCATATTCTTCAGCCAGGAGCCTCCATCAAGCACCAGCCTTCCTCAGGCACATCTTATTCCTTACCATAAGCCTCGTAAGCTGCTTGGAAGAAGGCGCTTAATTCCCGAAGAGTTTCAGGTGGTGCATGGATTGAATGTCATTTACTAATGGGGCACTTACTGTATGCAAGGAAGATGGAGACACCAAGGCTCCCTCAAGCATTGCCCAGGAATGACCCTGCCTGCACCCCAACCCTCGGGCTGCAGTCCCCCAGCAGCATGGCTTCATCTGCTGTGACGTTAAACCCTTTCCAAGGCAGAGACAAATGCAGCCCTTCAAAATGCTGTTCTAATTCTGCATGGGTTATCTATAATATAGAACTATACAGGGCTCGCAGAAGGAACTGCTTTTCAGAGAAGTATGTGTAAGTTACAGAAATCTCTAGCTTTATCTGCACCGTCACTTTGAAAAAGTGACTTTCTTCCTGAAGAGTTATGTTGGATGATTTTCTAGATACTCCTGGCACACAGTCAGTTTTCTAAGGAACTGGGATTCTTTTGAAAGAATTTTTAGGGCCAGCCGAGTGGCGCGTTGGTTAAGAGTTGGCTTGGAGGGCCGCCGAGTGGCTCAGTTGGTTAAAATCTCGCTCAAGAGTTTGAGCTCTGAGCAACAGTGGTTCGATGCCCGGCCCGAGCTGAGCAGCCACTGAGCTGCCAACAGGTGGTAGGATGGCTCAGCTAAAAAGAAAAAAGAGTTGGCTTGGCACACCAGCTCTGAGCAGCAGGGCCCTGGTTTGGATCTCACATGAGAGCCAGTGATGCTGTGCCCTCTACAGCTAAGATGGTGAACAACAGCTCGACCTGGACCTGTGCTGCCGTGAGTCACTGGCAACGGTGTAGACTGCAGTGGGGCTACAGTAGGCTGCCATAAGCTACCGTGAATGGCCTGCAGCCAGCGTGAGCAGCCATCCAGTGGCCAGCGACCTATCTGCCTCACCTGGGAAGAGTGCAATGATTACAATACCAACATGGGCCAGTGAAGCAACATCCTCCACAACTAGACTGAAGAACAAAAGGACAGCAACTTGTCTGTTCCCCTTCCTCGATTCCCGACATTGCATCCCCCAATTCCCCAATAAAATCTTTTTTTTTAAAAGTGGAATTTTTAGATTGATCTTTTTCTCCCAGTCCTGCATAAAGAAATGCATTCATGGAGTATAAGAAGAGAACAGGAGAAGATGAACAGAGAGACATGCCTTAAGAAACAAAGAAACAGAAACCCAGAACTCACTGACCAAATGGAAATTCACATTGAAATTGTTAAAGAGTGGAAGTGACATGGAAAAAAATAATCAATTTCCTGGCATATAAAAACATGGGCCACTTTCCCAGAATGCAGGAAAAATAGATTTAAATGGAAAGAGATTAAAATTATAAATGACAAAGAAAAAAATCAACTTATAATTAGTGTTCTTGAAGATGACGTGACAGTCAATGGAGCGGAAAATAATAGCCGATGTTTGTAAGAAAAGAAAACTTGACTAAAGTGAGAAAATAACACGACTGCAGTTTGAACGGTTTTGGGGGGAAAGTTAATAAAATAATAAAAATAGAACCAAACTGAGCCATGCTGGTGACACAGGAAGGAGGCAACACAGGGCTGGGGTCCACCTTCCCCGGAAAACCAAACGGTAAAAGATCACGTGCCATCTATGCAAGGCTGACGGATAACTATTCCAGACCCAAGAATTCAACTCAAGGTTTTCCTCAAGTGTAAGGCACAGAGAGATAGTCTCAGTAATGGTGTCGGTTATAGTATAAACCGTACCAGTAGCTTTTCTGGAAACAAAACAAAAAACAAAAAAACTTGAAAATTCTCCCAGGGCACCAAGATATAGACTGAAAGGATGAATAGAAACTCGTTTCTAATGGTTACCCATTGATTGAATTATTTGGTGAGCTTCCTAGATAATTATTGAACATGTGATTGTAATTGAAAGAATGAACTCAACGTAATTTTTTTTATTTATTGGGGAACAGTTTGTTTTTTCCAGGACCCATCAGCTCCAAATCAAGCCGTTGTCCTTCAGTGTAGCTGTGGAGGGTGCAGCTCAGCTTTAAGTCCAGTCACCGTTTTCAGTCTATTGGGTTGTCAGAAAAATCACGATGTATTTTCTTTCTATGTTTTTCATTGCAAAAATGCATCATGACTTTTCCGACAACCCAATAGCTGTGGGGTGGGGGGTGCAGCCCACCATCCCATGCGGGAGTTGAACCAGCAGCCTTGTTGTTCAGAGCATGTGCTCTCACCAGCTGAGCCACCCAGCTGCCCCTCAATGTAATTTTTGAAAATGGTTAAATGGGGGGAAAGAATCATTATGTAGTTACCACTGCTGATGATGTACCTTCTAGATGCTGGTAGCTGTAGTTTGGGATTCTTAAGATCACGTCTTTCCCATCTCGGGATAATTATAGCAGTTACAGCCCAAATACACAGAGAAAAAAAATGGATGACAGTATGTATGCAAGATGATACAGAGATTTTGTAAGAGCTAGATTCAGGATTACAACAACACATGTGATTGCTAATTCAGTACAATGTATTTGTCCTCCAATTTAGCAAAAATCTAGATGTGCCGTGTCCAAGCATGTTGGCACACTGGAGTTGCCTGGGGGATGCCAGAAATTAAGGTTGCCTGCGTGCCTCCCTCACAGATTCTGGTTGTGTTCTCTGGGGTGTCATTCATGCAGTCTTTGGAGTTCTAAAAAGTCATCAGATAATTCTAATGTGCACGCAAATTTGGGCACCACTAATTTAGACAATAATACATGACAAATTTAGACAATGATATTTTCCCTACAAAGATCTGGAAATTGTGTGAGGGGAACAGGAAGAAGTTTCAATCTGCCATTTTTCCTGTAGAATCCACAGTTGTTGCTTTTCTTTTCTTTTTCTTTTAAGTAAAGTTTATTGGGGTGACAATGGTTAGTAAAGTTACATAGATTTCAGGTGTACAATTCTGTAATACATCATCTATATATCACATTGTGTGCTCACCACACAGAGTCAGTTCTCCTCCCATCACCATATATTTGATCCCTTTACCCTCATCTACCACCCCCATACCCCCTTACCCTCTGGTCACCATGAAACTATTGTCTGTGTCTATGAGTTTTTGTTTCTTCATTTGTTTCTCTGGTTGCTTTGTTGCTTTCAGTCTTATATCCCACATGTCAGTGAACTCATATGGCTCTCGACTTCTTCTGTCTGATGTATTTTGTTTAGCATAAGATCCATCCATATATACACAATGAAATACTATTCTGAGATAAGAAAAGACATGCTTTTCACTTCAATAATTAAAGATTGGTTGAATTGCGCTTAATTCACATCCAGGAACTCGCTGGTAGGAAGTAGTGGAATGGGGTTGAGCTTGTCCACTGGCACTCAGCTAGGGGGTGACTGTCCTCAGAAGACACTTGGCAATGTCTGGATGCCAGAGATGCTGATAAAAATTGGGGTGGAAGGGGAAGCCATGGGTTCCCGCTAGAGAGCATGTGATATTAATTCTAAAGCTACATTAAGTGTATGGTGGTTAATTTTATGTGTGAAGTTGATTGGATCATGGGGTGCCCGGATATTTGGTTCCACGTGATTTCTGGGTGTGTCTGTGAGGGTGTTTCTGGACGAGATTAGCGTTTGATTTGGTGGATTCCATGAAGCAGATAGGTGGCCCTCCCCGCTGTGGGTGGGCGTTACCCAGGCTGTTGAGGGCGTAAACAGAACAGAAAGGAGGAGGGAGGCAGAATTCCCTCTCTCCCTGACTGCATGAGCTGTGCTTGGGCTGCCACTCATACCAGCGGCTCTCTGGTTCTCGGTCTTCAGACTGGGGCTGGGACCACACCAGCTTTCCTGGGTCTCCAGCTTGTGGATGGGAGATCGGGGACTTCTCAGCTTCTAGAATCATGCGAACCAACTCCTTATAATAAACCATACAGATGTACATGCATATCTACAAATAGGTATATATACATAGATAGATGATAGATATACATGTACATATACATGTGTATGTGTTGGACGGCTTGCCATGTTAAGGAAACCGCATGCTGGGTGCTTCACAATGAATGGGCTTTCCAATGACCTTTCTGCCAACAGAAGCGAGCCATGTTCCATTCAGAGGTGACTGATGCCAGAAACCCTGCTGCCCAGGTTATGCGGAGAGGACTACTAACACTCACGCGACTTAAGGTCAGTAACTGCCGAAGAAACCCTTTATCCAGGACACTTTTGTGGGAGCTGTGTTCTCAACCTCGCATTTTAAACACTCAATAATGTTTGATGGCAACTGTGCGTGATTATATTATAGTATTGTAAAATTGTGAGATAATTTGTTCCAATGAAAGAAATCCGTCCACATTATCCTTAGCGTTAACAGACCAACTGTTCAGAGAAAATGTTCCCCGAAACTCTTTCTGAAAACAACGGGTCGTTTTCTCTACACCAGCAACAGGGCTGAAAAGAAATCGTATCAGAAATGTTTCAGAGAATGCGTCAGAAGGAGAAAGGTGTCAGTTGAAAGAACCAACTGACTTTCAGAGGGGTCAACTGTTAGCCAACGCTTCCTTCCAGTCGGCAAAGTTGGAAATCCACCCTTTGACATAGCATGATGTCCTCCTGTTTCCTTCCCTTTCTGGCTGAATAATATTCCATTTTATGTACATACGCTTTCTGTATCCACTCATCCATTGATGGACACTTGGCTGGTTTCCATACCTTGGCTCTTGTAAACAGTGCTGCAGTGAACATGGGGGTGCAGATCTCTGTTTGCGATCCTGCTTTCAATTCTTTCAGATCACCACCTTGGAGAGAAAGGGCTGGATGATATGGTCATTCTAGTTTTAATTCGCTGAGGACCTACCATACTGTTTTCCACAGTGCCCTAACGTGTTACATTCCCAACAGCATCCAATACCCCCCTCCCACCCTCAGCAACACTTATTGTTTGGATGTTTTGACAATTTGCCATCTTCACAGGTGTGAGGATCTCTCTCACCATGGTTTTGATTTGCATTTCCGTGGTAATTATTGATGGGGAGCATCTTTTCATAGACCTGTTGGCCATCTGTGTGTCCTCTTTGGAGAAATGCCTGTGCAAGTCAAATAACCCAGTTGCAGCAGGACAAATACTGCATGACTCCACTTCAGTGAGGCAAAAAAATTTGTCAAACTCATAGATGCAGAGAATAGAACAGTGCTGGCCAGGGGCTGGGGGAGGGGGACACGGGGTGTCGTTCAATGGGCCCGGAGTTTTAGTTAGGCAAGAGAGGTGAGTTCTAGATATCAGCTGTACAACGCAGAGCCTGCAGTTAGCAGCGTGGTACTTGGCACTTCCAAGTTGTTAAGAAAATGAATTGCATGTTCAATGTCTTACCCTCAAAACAACAAAGGGACACAAGAAAACTTTTGGGGTTGATGGCTGTTTATTACCGCATTTGTGTGGATGGTATCACAGGTGCCTGCCTGTGTTTCACTCATCACGTTTAATAAGCACAATTCTTTGTATATCAGCTCTATCTCAACAAAGCTGTTCAAAAAGTAAGAATAAACAAAACAAAAAAATTAAAAGCCCCTCGGTGGAAAGCATTTGCAGCATCAGAAGTAGAATGAGGGAGAAAATACGTTAAATTCAAGGCAAAGACGATACATCATTTATTTGAAAATCAATAGTATGACTTGTTTCCTTTTTTCATTCCAGAAAGCTATAATATGGCATAGTAGGGGAAAATTCAGAAAAATTAAAAAACAAAGCTTGCCTATTTAAAAAATTGCAACTCGATAATGGGATATTTCTTTCCCATTTAAAAATTGTTAATCTGCATAAGAGGAATCCTGCCAAAAAAAAAAAAAAGAACTGGGAATCTTTTGCGAATTTATAGGCAACGTTTGCCAAGCTGATCCAATTTTTCTCTTGGTGGAACTGCTTCATTAATTTAATGTGCAAGAAATAAATATTTGATGTGCAATTAGTTGAAGATTATTATGGCCATCATGGATGCTGTCCAAATAAACAGCTGCTCCAGTGCCTTAAATGCATGAGAAGCAAGGGGGGGGGGAAATGGGAACCAGCTCTACAGAGGAAGAGAGTGAAAATATTCAATTAGGGATTAAGATGGCTCTTGAATCAGAAGTTTGCTGATGGTTTATCAAAGCGGAACCACAGTAAAGCTGCCACACAGTGAACCCAACAGCCGTCGGAATGTATATGGACGTTTGCCCGAAGATGTAATACATCCTTACCCAAGACGAAAACATTATGGCAATAGCTGTTAACCAATTGCACCAGTTCCGTCAGATTGTTCATTTCTGTGTACGGATGTCTATGTGTTGAATTTTGATCGTTGTACATTAGCATTTGTATGCCCGCCTAGTGAGAAATCCACACATGGTTCCGCTCCCAGAAGAAACGGTGTCTGTCTGGAAGTTCGGCGTTGGCTGAGCTGTTGTAAATCTGAGGAAGCCATCGAGGTTTCATGGCATCTGCTCAGTCCCTGCGAAGGAACCCTCGGCGTTCAAGCACTTACATTCCCTGTGAGGTGTAGCAAAGGGTACCTTTCTTTTGAGATACAGCGTAAGAGCTAGAGTTCGTTGTTTCTCTCCCCTACCGCCCCGGGAACCACCTGAGAGTAGGTAGAGACTCTGACAAATGAGCTCAAAGTCTCCGCATCTTGGAACAGCTCCTGACACAGAGGAGTCAGTCTGTTAGCCGAACACTTGCCGGAAGCTATTTGCAATACCAAAGACAGAAACATCAAAGGATGGGCACCAGGAACTCCACAGAAAACTGTTTACTGACAATAAGCAAGTGACATCTTTTATTAATTAAGAGGGAAGTGAGAGGAAGCATTCTCTGTGCCGTTCTCCCCTTGGGGCGTGTGAACTGGGGGTGGGGGTTCATAGCAAAAGGGCAGAAAGTGACCTCCTGGAATTGGTGAAAACCTGGCTTGAGTACAGACTGGAATATCAGCATAGTCGGGGGAACTGCTTACAATCCCCGCTATTCTACTGTCCTCTCCTGGAAACGCAGTTGGGGTAAATGTATTCGTTATCGGGGTTCCGCTCCATTTTCAGATGACATGCTAGAATCCATTGCATTGTACCCCCATTCCACCCTGAAATGCTCACTGGTCCAAGGCCGGTCGGATTCCGTGATTTTGTGTCTCAGCTTCCCGCCAGCTTGCTCGAGTCGCACATACACAGACCACACGTACGAGGAACAAACAAATGAAAGAGTAAATCATCAATTTCACACCGTTTTGTCTGCATGGAAAGGAACTGTCTTGTCACACGCCAAGGCAGATCCTGCTGTGTATAGGTAGGGTTAATATGCCCTCTCCTGGAATTGGTGAGATAATTAGGGCAGAGCGAATACTGTGTGTCTCCCAAGCCCAGGAACTCAAAGGTGATACAGCTTTTTTCTAGTGCGTGGAAATCTCACCTTGGGACCCAACCCCCACAATTTGGGGAAGTGAGGCAGCCACGCAGAGAGGGGCCGTGCGAAGGCCCCACCAACACCCCGCTTAGGTCCCAGGAGATACTCAGCCTCGTCCGCAGATGTGTGAATGAGCCACACTTGAGATGACTCAGCCCCCAGCTATCCTTCCAGCAAGCCAGCTGTCACAACGCTTGGCACAGAGACAAGCGGTCCCCACTGAGACGGGCCCAAACTGCAGATGTGTGCAAAGTAAAACAGGAATGATGGCTGGGGATCTCAGCCAGCAAGCAGTGGACTCATTTTTTAGGAAGCAAAACATAGTGGAGACACACACGTGCCAGAGCGCTTGCCCGTGAGTCAGCAGATGTATTTTAAGCGTATATAGTCCAGTAGCTCATGTGTATGTGTGTGTGTGTGTGTCACTGCTGCCACCCAGACTCTAACCCCCATTACACGGAAAGAAAGGAGACCTAGTGTCAACACCTCATGGGAGACCAAAACCAAGTCCTTTCTGCTGCCCAGGAGCTTACATTCATCTGAGGGACATGGGGACAAGCACATGCCTTTCTACCATCAAATAGTTCACAAGAACACCTTGCATAGTCCGCATTTGTTAGTCGCTCAGTGACGATGACTGTGTGTCAGGGACGTTTTCCTTTCCCTAGAAATATGCCGGATGACAAGCATCCCATTAGTCAGGGTCTTGGGTGCATACGGGTGCCAGGACACAAAAGCACTTCCGATAAAGAAAAGGTCAGGACACAGCTAGGGGGCAGAGCTGAGGGGACCCGCAACCTTACACAGGCTATGGGGGAGCTCTCTGATGTAAGATGGCCTGGAAGCTGTGACCTCGTGCTGAAGGTCATGCCAACACACGCGGGAGGAGCAGACGGAGAAACAGAAAGTGAGGGGCAAGGGGCAAGAAAGGGGCAGTGAGAGGACACCCTTTTGTGTCCTGGCAGGCCATGGAAGGACGCTTGAACTGTAGTTCTCTGATTGTAGGGGAAAGCTGTTGGGTGGCGTGAAACAGAAACGCCTCATAAATAGTAATGGATACTGCTGACAAGCCACAGGAGCCTAACCCTGGGTTCCCAAGAGGCCATGGTTTGGTCTTTGCTCATTCAGCATTCACCGTGACTTTCTAGAACATCAGGACCACAAGCAACGGCACCGATTGCATTTCCATAGGTCCAGGTGGCGGACAGGGGTTAGAAGGGTGAGCGGTGGTTGAGTTTGGCCAAGTGACAGGGTTTGAGAGTGAGGGGACGTCAGACATAACAAATCCGGCAACGTGCCCCAGTTTTGACGCTGCGTGTCGTCAGGATAGGGTTCTACCAGGGGAAGAGAGAGCTCCATGAGGCTCATGAAGAAGGCAGGACTGGAACTGCACCAAGAAAGAATGGGCTAATGGATGTGAAATGTATGCATCGCATGTACACACGTGGCATTATGTACTCACGTGGCACAGGGCTGCCCAGCTCAGAAAACTCCCAAGCAAATTAGTCACTTGTTATAATAATTATAAGGGGCGTGTTTTGCTGGTACATATCAGGAACTTTGACCCTGTCCATAGCAGGTAAATACATGAACTCAGAATGAGCCATAAATGCATGTCACATTACAAAAAAACCCAAAACTACAGCATAGATAATAAATGCATTTTTCTTTGTGAAACAGAAACCTAGCAATGAAGGCTCTGACATAGCAGCAATCTCAGACTATAGAAATTACAGTGATTTATGCTACCACACACCAGAGAAATATCTAGATAAGAAAGACCAATTAAGGGTCGGCCGAGTGGCTCAGTTGGTTAACAGCTCGCTCAAGAGTGTGAGCTCTGAGCAACAGCGGTTCGATTCCTGGCCTGAGCTGAGCAGCCGCTGAGCTGCCAAAAGGTGGCAGGATGGCTCAGCTAAAAAAAAAAAAAAAAAAAGACCGATTACTTTAGAAATACAGATAACCCTTCCTTCCTTTCTTTTTTCTCCATCCTTTGACACTATTTTTCAATA
>NW_017731948.1:0-3716 GCF_001890085.2 Hipposideros armiger | reverse complement strand
TTAAGTTATGATCCCGTAGGAACCTATAACCAGTATTTGTATGGAATCTAAAGGATTAAATTCATTTATACTGTAAACATGATCATTCATTTAAAATGTGCCACTTCCATCAATGAACAGTCAGCACGCTGCAGCCACAGAATTTAAAAGTTTTCCATAATGGTAAACTTTCATGCCTTTCTTACACAGCAAGCATTCCCTGGAAAAAAAGTCTCATCCTCCTGTGGTAACTGTACAGATTTTTAAATCTAATAAAACATAATAAAATCATATCTTACAAATACAGAATTAATTTCTATTAACTGTTTATTTGTGTAGTCCGTGGCTCCCCATAAATCAAATGAACGTGGGTTACCCTAGAGCCCAAAGGGACACACAATATGCCCGTCCGAACACGATTTTTATTACCTGTTTCTCTCTGGAGGACTGCAGTGAGCAAATTAATGAAATTGGCCTTTATTACCGATTCATTGCATTTACAATGAAGAGGCAATGCCTGGCATGCAAGGATTGAGACTGAAAGGAGACGAGGAAGTCTGCAGTCTGTTGGAGGGAAGAGACGGGGACAAAACCATGGGGGTTCCTGATGGCGGTGATTGTTCAAGGGTGAGGGGTCTGGGCCAAGGGGACTGGGAGTGGTTTGTAACTAAAGCATAAATGCCGTTAGCCTGATATTTTTGGCAGGAAGTCCAGGATGGCTCTGGGAAATCCAAGTCGACTGCTGAATACAGAATTATAAGATGAGGCCTGCCATCAACACATGAGATCTTTAGCCCCCAAAGTCACCCACAGATTGGGATAGCAGTGTGGACCCGTGCAGAATTGGGGTGGGTGGAAAGGACTGCAACTTGGCAAATGGTTTCCTGCGAAGATGGGAACCCACTGCCGTCCCTTCAATGGGTTTCCAGTCTCGTGGGCGAGGCGAGCCCACGGTTTTGGTGGGCTCTCCTGTGAGTGACAGTGGGCGGCTTATTTTTGTGCTTTCTTCCCGATGCCCAGGGCTTAGCTTTACCTGGAATATTTCTCAGGGAGGAAGAGCAAGACTGGACACAAATGCAATCGATTGATACTGAAATATTATTTTGTGTGCAGAGGGGAGGCAAACGGCGGGCTGGGAGTTAGAAAGTGTTGTTCGGGTTCCCCATGTCCTCCAGGTTCACTGTCACTTCTGCATTTAATGTCTTTCCTGCTAAACCGTAAGCCATGGGGGACAAGTACTGGGTCAGTTTCTAAAACAGCACNAAAAAAAAAAAAAAAAAAAGACCGATTACTTTAGAAATACAGATAACCCTTCCTTCCTTTCTTTTTTCTCCATCCTTTGACACTATTTTTCAATATTCACTGAGCCTACTGGTGTTTAAGAGACTGTGCTAGAATCTAGGAATAGTATAGAATTTGCATGCTGTCAAGGTGAGGGGCACAGAATTATCTAGTAAAAAAATGTATTTCCCAAGGTTATTGCTTTAAACGGGGTTGGATGCCATGAAAAGAATAAACAGAGTTACATATCACAGGTTGGGAAGCGGTAAGGGAGAGTGCGGGCAGTTTTACCTAAGATGGTTAGAGAAGCAAACCCAGGATAATGCTATTTATGGCTAGAAAAATAAAATTTATGGAAGCCTCGTCCTACAGTAGGTGGTAGGTTTCTGTACAATCTCTACCTCTGAATATGTGTTAGATAATAAATACCTCTAAACATGTAGGCATGTATCATTTGTCCTGCATCAATATTTAGCTCTTATTTTAACAACGATTTTGTTTACCAGAGAAAGGAGACTTAGTTGAAGCCAGTAGAAATCATCAGATTTGAACCTATGGCACCTCTTGGGGTTAGCAGATGCCCGGCATTGCCCACGACCTGACTCAGGGGTTTTCAACATGGTGTCACACGTGTCAGAACCACCTGGGGACCCTACTTCAAGGGCAGGTTCCTGAAACCCACCTCCTGGGGGGGTCTTACCAATAACAGGCACTCATGGTGATGACCTGGCACCTTACTGTTTGAGTATCACTGTGTGTCTGGGTGCAAATTCCACATTTCAGGCATGAGGTTGAGGGGACATATTTGCTTCGGTGCTGTCTCTGAGACCTCGTCACTGCAGTCCAGAACTTTGCAGGCTTTGTAACTTCATGAGTTCTTGTATTTCCCAGAGAACTCTGAGATGCGAAGGTGAGACCACGGGGCCATGAAGGTCAAGTCAAGTTTGAGGGCTGCTAGGGCAGAAAAGGTCTCCTTACTGCCCAGTGTCCGTCTGCACATTGGGTTACAGGCTCAGAGGATCAGCAAATGCTGAACCTTACCGCCTGCTCCTGATCCCACTGAAGTCAGAAAATGAGACTTTGAGGGTCATATGAAGGTCAGACAACTAAGTTCATGAACTCCTCCTAGAAAAAGTGTCGCATACCCCATTGCTGAATATCACTACGGTCACGTTCAGAGTCCTCCCCTTGGGAAGCTATGCACTGACGCCAGTGCCTAGTCCACCCTTCAAAGCAATTTTGGAACTCTTTTTCTGGAATGGCCATCAGAGCTGTTCTCTCATATTACCCTTGATGTCCTATATGTCATCCAAATGTCTTCCTTTCAATATTTCCTTTATCTTCAGGTAGAGAAAGAAGTCACTGGGGGCCAGATCAGGTGAGTAGGGAGGGTGTTCCAATACAGTTATTTGTTTACTGGCTAAAAACTCCCTCACAGACAGTGCCGTGTGAGCTGGTGCATTGTCGTGATGCAAGAGCCATGAATTGTTGGCGAAAAGTTCAGGTCGTCTAACTTTTTCACGCAGCCTTTTCAGCACTTTCAAAGAGTCAACTTGGTGAGCTGTTTGTCCAATTGGTACAAATTCATAATGAATCCTCCCTCTGATAATCAAAAAAGGTGAGCAACATCGTTGCAACAAGTTCGCTACCTTCATTGTCAGACCTCGTATTCATCCATGAAAGGAAAAGGACAGAAAGGGATGAGTTCCTACTGTGTGCCAAGACCTCCTAAGGTATTATCTCATCAAAACAGGTGGATGAAATTACCAGAGGAAAAGTGTAGGGAAACCTGCACTGTGTAGCGTTGCTTCCTGCATGCTAGAGGGAGGAATAACTTGCTGAACAGGAACGCGAACCCAAATCTTCTATCTTTTGGCATAGTTTCAGATTAATTCTAAAAGCATTATTGGATTATTTGCTTCTAAATTCCCTTTTAAAAAAATTAAGAGCACTTCATGTCATCCTCATCAGAATGAGCCAAGAAAGATTTAGATTTGGGTTCCCTTCAATAACCCGCCATCCTCCTGTGGATTGTTTCGTAACGGGTCCTGATCCGGTCACATGGGCGAGTTCCAGAAATGCCCTTCACAAGCTACGCGGTGGCTATCAGTGGCAAGGGGCTCAAAAAAATAAGAGGTACAGATGGTTGTCCCAAAATGTATCTATTCTTGATTAGTGATGACTATAAAGCGGGTAGACAAGTTTTTACCAAATCGTATTTCAAGCACAGTGTTCAATGAAAACTTTTTTTTTTCCTTTTTAACCCATGGGAACATAAGCTACACAGAAAAGGACATGTGAGTAAATGTACTTTTGATTTGGACCATCTAGGGAAGAAAATGTAGGATGCTATTTCTCATTTGGTTTCCCTCCCCTGGATTCACGGTCAGAAGTCCCAAGGCAAAGGTAATTCATGGCACTCAATTTTATACTGTCTGATATACATGTGCCAGCAT
>NW_017737008.1:0-1195 GCF_001890085.2 Hipposideros armiger | reverse complement strand
GGGCAGCTGTGTGGCCTTAATCAAGTCACTCAACCTCTCTGCGCTCATCCATAAAATGGGTATGCTAGAAATAGTATCTACTCAAAGCGTTATGACGATTGTTATGAGTTAATACATGTAAAGCCCTTATAATAGTGCCTGGCACCTTATGAAAGTCCAATGAGTCTGAGCTGTTATAATTATCGGAGTTGAACATATTTTAGAGATGAAAGGGTAAATGCCTTTCAGAAATGCATAGATACTTCCTTAAATAATACAAATCATGCATCAGAAGTCATTCCTTTTTTTATTAATTAACAAAGTTTTAAAACAATTTTAAGCTTACAGAAACCACTGAAGAAAAAGTATAGAGAGTTGTCATATATACCTGTCACTTCCCCAAGTCCCCCTTTTTTTAACTTCTTGCATTTAGAGTAGTGCATTTGTCACAATTGGTGGGCCAATGCTCATACAGTCTTATTTATTGAGGTGCATATTGACAGTACGATTAATGCTTGGTGTTGTACATTTATGATTTGGAGAAATATATAATGACATGTGTTCACTGTACAGTATCACACAGAATAATTTTTTACTGCCTTAAAAATGACACGAATTATGTGTCAGAATTTATTCCTTTTTCACCTCTTTTTCCATCTCGTTCAAGGAGAAAAGCTAAGTCTGGAGCAAGGGTGCCTTCACCTTCTCTCCAATTCTTGTTTCACTTCTTTTTTTTTTTTAACAAAGAGAGAGCAATGGGTCTAGCTCCCCACAGACAACGCAGACTAACCAGTATTTAACAAAACCACTTTGTTTTCCTTGAGGTAACTTCCTATTTATGGCACAAGAAGCTGCTTTCTCACATACCTTAGTGATACCAAATTAACTTTGAGTTTAAAAAATGTAAAAACAAATAGTAGGTAAGAAATGGATCCCATGACTATAGCAGACACCCCGAGGGTGATAACTAAACGATTATAGGTTGGGAAATGAGAATTTTGTTCAAGCTTCTGATGATTATTTGTTTTTTGCCAGTGAAGGATAAGCAAACAAGATTTATTATTCAATCTTAATGGATTTATGAGTGTAACATTATTTTTAACATGATAGTGTTTTTGCAAATATTGCTTGCATGAACACTTTTCTGGAATTTGATCTGGAAACTAACTATATCACAAGGAACCACTGTGTTTAGAATGATTTTTGCCAATGTAGA
>NW_017737007.1:0-1254 GCF_001890085.2 Hipposideros armiger | reverse complement strand
TTCTGGTTCCTGGGATGGGAACTCATGGGGCCATGTCAGGGCATTTGGGTGCTACCTGAGGTCCCCCCCCCTCCGCTTGGCTCAGTGCATCATGTTGGGCATGGTTGGGTCATGAAGTGGTGCCGTGGTTGTGAGACACGTGTGCAACCTGGTGGCAGCATGTGCGATGTGCATGTGTAACTCATGAAAGCTTTGTGCACATGTGGGGGGCATATTCCTGTGCTGGTCGACCAAGGAGAGCCTTAAACTGCTGAAAGGCCAGTCCAGAACTCCCACCACCTGGCAACCAGCAGTCCTGATAGCACCATGACCAAGGCGGGTAGGGGTCGGGTGAGGAGGGGAGGGAGAGCTCCTCTCTAGTCCTGGTCTTCACCCCTCCTCTCCTCCAGGTGCCATCTTCGAGGAGAACGCGGCCAAGGACGACAGGGTATTCCAGTTGGCCGTATCCGACCTGAGCCTCAACGATGATATCCTGCAGAGCGAGAAGATCACCTACTCCATCAAGGTCATCGAGGCCAACAACCCGTTTCAGGCCGTGCAGGAAGGTGAGTGGCCACGGCGTCCAGGGGTAACCGGGCCGCCGCCTGCGAGGCGGCGCAGCAGATGAGACCGCGGCGTCACGACGGGCTTGGCCGCTCCGACACTCCTGTGCGCCTGGGCTGCCGCGGTGCCACGCACGGTGCACGCGTCCTCCGCGGCCAACCAAAGCAGCGGCGCCAGGAGTGCTCTGCGCGGCGACGCCAGGGCGGAGAGGTTTGGAGCGAGGCGAGCCGAGCTCCTTGCGGGCGTGTAGCGGGGTCGTGCAGCTCCTTTCTAGCTCGGTTGGCTCGTGTGTGCGCCCGGCGCTGGCCGCGCAGGCGTGTGTGGCTCGGGGCCCTCTTTGTTTCTCCAGGGTTTGTGGGTGGGCGTGTCTGCGTACGGGGAAACTGTGTCCGTGCACGTCCCCTGGATTCTATGGGCCGGTGTCTTCCTACGCTGTCAGCCGAGGAGTGCCTGGCGCCCAAGCCCGCAGTCTTCCCTAGCCGAAGCACAACCTAGTACCGGCTGCATTTCGTAACCCGCGCCACCACAGTGCCTCGTCCGGCGTTTCTCCGCCGCGCTCCTCCGCCGGGTTTGGAAGAGCCCGTTTCTCTCTCGCTGTACCCGCTGCGGGCAGAGGCGCTGCGGTCTGGGCCGGTGGTGGGCGCTGTTTGACCAAGAAAGGAGTGGAGTTGGGCCAGGCCTGGCTGCACGGATTTCCAGCCGCTGCCTGGG
>NW_017737006.1:0-1255 GCF_001890085.2 Hipposideros armiger | reverse complement strand
CTAAGGACACCTGCCTGGCTGAGAACTGCCCAACGGTGGCCCCTGAGTACACTTCAGGAGGACTCAGGCAAGTCACTGCAACACAGCCAAACCAGCAGCCCAATGGGGAGACATCTGGTAGACACCAGGATAATAAAAACTTGGGTCTCCACTTACACTCTGAATCCTACAGCTTTTTTCTGGTATTTAGTTTGATGGGGCAGAGTTTTCTTCTTGGCAAGAAGATGCCAACTGATCTGGCCTGAAAGGTGCTTGGCTCTGAAGTTCTTTGGCATGGGGAACAGGCCACCTATTTGTGTGACAGCTTGTGTCTCTCCTCTATTCATTGGATGCGTACCAGTCACATCGGACTATTACCACACACGTGGAGAGACCACTGGTTAGGCAAGGAGAAACAATTAATGGTTATTTTCTCTCATGGTCACATAACATTAGCTTCTCCTTTGGTGTTTGCATTGTTTTAATTGGAGTCATTTAGACTCTAGTTTTCAGAATGCGACACCCTGCAGATGAGCCCTTCCAAGATCATCACCCACTGTTCTTTTTTCCAGTGCCTGAACAGTACATTACGCTTTTTAAATGATGTAGTTATTTATGGTGCTACTATCTTCCCCCTTCTTTCTCATTATCTCTGCAAAGCTTGTTGTCATCCTACAACAACAGCTAGACATACTGCCATTAACACTTCCCATGCTGTTGTGGGGTTGCTTAATGGCACAAAGGGTCTGGGTCTAGCCCTGACTGAACCACCCATGAGCCAGGTGGACTTATGGAAACCACTGCCCCTCACCAGCCTTACTATCTTCATTGGTAAAGGAAGGGCTGACAGTGCTTGCTAGTCTCTAAGTTGCTGCCAGTCTTCACATTCTCGCATTCTGTAACTCCAGCTAATTAGGGTTTAGCACAACCCAGTGTCTCTCAAAATTGTCATGAAGATGCCAGGGAGGTGAAATGAAGCATAGACACTGGGAGACTAGGACCGAGAAGATTGACTCATAGCTTTCTGCTTCCATCCTGAGTCACTCTGATTCTGAAAGAATTGAACTGAAATGGAGCCTTCTAATTATCAGTGCTGGGCTGGAATTTTAAAACCCCATTCTTGTCCTCACTCTGCTTTAGAGTGAACGAGAGCACTGGCGGGGAGAGCTCACTTAGGAGACCAACATTGGCAGAAACATGGTTTTCTCTTGTATTGGGGGCATTGCTAGCAAACTTTGTTATAATTTTGTAGCTAAAAAATGACCATAGTGGCTAA
>NW_017737005.1:0-1254 GCF_001890085.2 Hipposideros armiger | reverse complement strand
GTTGGGCCAAATTCATAATGAGCAGTCCCTCTGATATCAAAAAAGTTTAAGAACATCATTTTGACTCTTGATTTGGACTGACAGAATTTTTTGGTCATGGAGAATTGGCTGAGTTTAATTGTGCACTTTGACACTTTGTTTCAGGGTCACGTTGGTACACCCATGTTTCATCGCCAGTGATAACATGGCTCAAAACATTGTGTTGCCACTCCAAAAGGCGTTGGTAAACTTCAATTCTCAGTTGCTTTTTTTCATCAGTGAGCTCCTTCAGGACTATTTTTGTGCACACCTTTCTCATGCCAAGATTTTTGTTAAGATTTTCCAAACTGCTTCTTTATCGATGTTTACTTGATTTGCTCTGCTTCTCAGAGTCAGCCTATGATTTTCACTGAAAAATTGATGAGTTTTTGCAATGTTCTCATCAGTTCTGCTTTTTATTTCCTGCCCTGATCTCTCTTCATCAGTGAAGTGCTCTCTCCCCTCCAAAAAAAACATTTAATCCATTTGTACACTGCTGCTTTCTTCATGGCATTATCCCCATAAACGTGGACTAACATGTCCCTGATTTCACTTCCACTCTTCCCAAGTTTAACAAGAAATTTAATGTTTGTTTTTTCATTGCTCTAATTCAAGCTCAGGCATTGTCGGAATGGCACACAAAAACATGCAAAATCAATGAACATCACTCAGCAAGACACTGCCACATGTGGAGGTGAACACAGCTGTGAGGCACTGATAAACCAAGGTTATGAAACCTTACTGAGCTGTTTGTACAGTGCTGCCGATCTAGACACATGGTGACACGTTCACGAACTTAATTGTCATTCCTTGTATATGTACTCCAATTATCATTGTAGCATTATTTATGGTGGTCAAGACATGGAAACAAACAAAGTGTCATTTGATAGATGATTGGATAAAGAAGAAGTGGTATATCTACACAATGGAACACTACTCTACCACAAAAAAGGTGAAATAATGCCTTTTGTGAAGATTTAGATGGATCTTGAGATTATTATGCTATGTGAAATAAATCAGAGAAAAAAGTACAAAACCATATGACTTCACTCATATGTAAGATATAAAACTGGAAGCAATAAAGGAACATGACAAGCCAGTACAGATACAAAAATTCATAGACACAGACAACAGTTTAGTTGTTGCCAGAGGGTAAGGGGTGAGGGGGGATGGTAGAAGAGAGAGGATAAAATGGGGTCAAATATATGCTGATGGAAAGAGAACGGACTCTGGGTG
>NW_017737003.1:0-1255 GCF_001890085.2 Hipposideros armiger | reverse complement strand
TAGAAATACAATTTATTTTTTTTCCAGAATGGAAAAGACTGGAATATTTATTTAAAAAACAAAAACAAACAAAAAACACTACTGCTTCTGTTCTGGTCACCCACTATTCTGTTCACTCTCCTTCCTGAATACAGAGTTGACTCACCTCAGCCTTCAATTCCATTCCATCATGGCATCAAAACAAAAGCGTGAGTTTTCTCAGGGAAAAGATGTTTCCCTTAGAGTGATGGATCAGAGATTTCAGATAAACCATGGCTGTAGCTATTCTTGTTGTAGAGTCTATTTTGACTGTACATTCTTTATAAAAACATAGTTGGATTCTTATCAATGTCATTCCAGTCAGCTTCATTTTTATATGTCAGTATTCACAAGTACATTTACTTTCAAGACATATCAGTGCCTTTCATATATACTATATTTCCAGTTCTCGTTCTCTTGCTCTTCTTGCTCTCTCTCAATACCTTATCAATACCTGGAGTTTATCAGGCGTGGCCTCTGCACACCTTTAGTCTCTGTTCCCTGAGGTATTTTTGACCATTTGAAAGTATTTACTGGATGCCATAATCTTAATTTAGATTTTTTTTTCGAATGTACCTTAATCCAAGTGGTTTTAAGTATCACTGTCATGGTCATTTCCTTCATTTGGTCTTTTCTCTGCAGCAATTTAATTGGTTGAAAATGGTTCACTTTTTTTTTTTTAACTGCAAGGCTTAGTTTAAATCTACATTTCATTTCTTCCTCTACAGTTTTGATTTTTTCCCTATTGTTTAGAATCTAAAAACAGGTGCCTTTTTATTGTTAAAGGGCTACAAATTTCTGGAAATGGCTTATTTTCTTTTATTCTCCAATACTGGCCAATTCATTTTGAAATCTTATTTTTCTTGTAAATATACTGAATACATTCCATTTCCTTCCAGTTTTCGATCTTCTCTTTAACACTTCACATCTACCACATGCATGATCTGCCTTCTAAGTTATAACCAACGTTATTTAACCAGAAGATTTGCTACTGATAATGTGTGTCACTATCATTTTAGCTGTAAATAACAGTTCTTTTTTTTCTTTGCTGATCATATAGGCATTGAGAAAATATCTTATATTTTAGGTTTTTACTATGTAACAATCCATATTCTAGGAATTAATTTCTATACTAAGAGAGGTTATGCTTTGGTAAAGAGCAAACTCCAAATCTCATAGCTTAAAAGTAAAGGTTTATTTCCTATTCATACCACATTTTTATAATAATAATAATAAT
>NW_017737002.1:0-1218 GCF_001890085.2 Hipposideros armiger | reverse complement strand
TAAGAGTTCTATTCCATAATATTATGAAATGTTTAGAGGCATTGGCAATCAATCATTAAAGTGAATCTTTCAAAAATTTACTTACAGGGAATAACAGCTATCATTACCACAGTGGACAGCAGAAGAAGACAGATGAGTCCCAGGATCCCAGCAATGAGCTTCTCTGGAGGTGATGATAAATCTACAGGGAGAGAAAGGGAAACACTGAGGAAGTGAGATGGAATCAGTTGTTTACACAGGGAATTGTATACATAAACTTGAACCCCAAGTCCATATCTACCATTGTAATCTTCCTCTCAGACTATATACACCATTGCATTGTCAGAGAATACAATGCTCCGTGAGTCGTGGTCAAAGACTACACATTACAATGATGCCTGATCAAAATTAGTCCTCAGATGTCATATGAGAATACTGTATTCCAACTTCAAGCTCTGATCCCCACAAATAGAAAATGTTTCCCCAGATAATCCCTACTGCTTTCCCACATCTCTGCACCCCAACTGCACACCCTAGAACAGTTATAATGTGTAAGTATTAAATATTTTACCTTTGCAGTGGTAGTTCTTGTCACTCCCTTGAAAATCGTGCAAAGCATTCTGAAGATTTAATTCTGCATAGGTTATTTCCTGCTCAGTCACTGAAATGGAGCTCTTAGCGCCCTTAGGTTTTATTTGCTGTCTCCTGGAGCCCTTAGCCAGATTCAGTTCTGCGTAGGTTATCCCTTGGTTACTCATCTCTGCAGCGGAGTGGTGTCTGAGACTGTGGCTAAGGTAAGTGTACTTAAGAATGAATAGTATATGCAATGACGAGACCCCCTGCAGTACAAGTGGGTGGGGTAGAGGGTGGGGTGGGCTCATTTCCTAGTAGAAGAATCTAAAGGTCTTGTTTAAAATGCTTTAGAGAAAAAGATAAAATAAAATGCTTTAGAGCTTTAAATAAGTGTCTCATTGTTAAATACATTTTTAATATATCCTACATTTGTTGATATATAATGTTATTTGTTAGAAAATAAAAAGAGATAATTAGTAAGGAACATAATTCATGAATATTAACACCCTCATTAATTTAAAGTCAAAGTCCACAGAAAATTTTAACACCATCACAATGCCTGTATTAAAAATTAAAATGCTTTATTAGAAAAAGGAGACATGATATTTATAATAGTTTTGAAATCCAAAATTACTTACAGACTAAGTGCTCTAAATATGGAGAATA
>NW_017737001.1:0-1194 GCF_001890085.2 Hipposideros armiger | reverse complement strand
CCTTGTTAAGAAATGCAAGGTCAATTATGAATGCTAAGAGTTAGTGTATCTTCTAGGTGGCAAATAAGTCAACCAGAACATTAAGGGTCCTTGATCAGTATGACCTGTTTGTGTGATAATATTCTAATCTTGAAACTTTACCTGTTAGGGTGATATTGCCCATGCTGTGATGTTGTAATCAGCCCCCACTCTCATGATGTTCCCATCCTACACTTAACGCTTCCGCTTTGAAAACATCAGTCTCATTTCAAGCCCTGTGAACCTGACATATTTCAAGAAGGCCATAAATTCTAATAATTAGGAAAATTGTTCTTCATTTTATCCCCCAAAATATTATCGACAACTGTAAATTTTTGAAGCCTTTATTCCCCGATATAGCCAGGCAGGATATTTTATGATTTCACACCTAGACCAAAATTTTATCATCACCATCGTACTTCTGGAATGCACTAGGGTAGAAAAATTTCATGTATAATCCCTTATCTTTTGTATTCTCTCCAGTGTAAACTCATGTGTTTAGAAAAACTGTTTATGAAAAAATGCTTTCTAATGGATTTTTATTGTCCAATTCTGTGAGAGAGGTTATTAGTAAAATTTTCATACCAGCACAATGTGTGTTAACACATTAACAAACATGTATTTGGCACACCCTACGTCCAGGACATGCTTTTGTGATAGATAAAAAGTGAATGGACTGAAGTATCAGTCAGGTGACAAAGAGAAACAGAAACAGCCCAGAAACCTGAATGGGGAAGATGTCATATAAAGAATTACTACTAATAACAGGAAATTAGAGTAATAAGATATCGGCTCCTAAGAAATAAAGAGAACCCTATACAATACAGGTGTTGCAGATAAAAGGAGCAACCCCTCTGCCTTGGCTGAGACCCTGTGCCCAAGGAAGGGCCCCACCCCAACCCCCAAGTCTGGATTGGAACCTTGGGGGAGATCCCCGCCGTGGTCCCCAGTGTGGCAGAGAAGTCCCTGATGTGCCAAGCTGGCAGAACTTGAGAGTGCCCTCTGGGGTCCCAGGGGAAGTTCCTTGGGGACGTATCACACCAGAGGTTACTAAGCCACCCAGGGCAGGGGACTTGCCTATAGGGTGACCACCTGGTTATGGCTTGTCTGAGAATGTCCCAGTTTGAAAACAGAAAGTCGCATCTGGGCCGGCTGAGTGGCGCGATGGTTAAGAAC
>NW_017737000.1:0-1256 GCF_001890085.2 Hipposideros armiger | reverse complement strand
GCATTGAGTTCCCATGTCTGAGCCAACCATTATGTCCTCACATCCCTATAGGGAAGAGCAGGGAAGCAATTATAAAGTAGGAATTGGTTTGAGAACTGGGTTTACAGTCAATGATTTGTCCCAAGCCTCATGGCTGCTAAGTGGCCAAGTGAGAGACCTGTGCTTAGGTATCTGCCCCCAGCTTGTTTCTTTCCTGCTGTGGCATGTTTCTGGGCGTGAACAGGCGATACAGTGAGCTGTTCTCATCCATCCTGTATGTCTGTTGCCAAACAGTGCAGACTCCTTCCCGCTTCTGTCCCTTCCTGCCTCCCCTTGTTCTTTTCCCTGAATGAGGGGCCATTCTCTTTCTGTGTGTCAGGCTCTGATTGCCGAGGAGACGAGCAGCAGGCTTGCCGAGCAGGAAGAGGACCCTGAAAAGTTCCGAGAGGCCTTGGTCAAGTTCGAGGCCAGGTTCAACTTCCCGGAGGCCGAGAAGCTGATCACCTATTACTCCTGCTGCTGCTGGAAGGGCAGGGTTCCCCGCCAGGGTTGGCTGTACCTCAGCATCAATCATCTCTGCTTCTATTCCTTCTTCCTGGGCAAGGAACGTGAGTGCGAGCCTGGCGTTGGCCTTGGGAGGGACATGGCCTTGACAGGTGACGTTGGCCCTTGGGATACTCAGTGCTCGTCCCTGGAAAAGTCATTAATGAGAAGAGGCAAATGACAAAAGATTGAAATTAGTAGTTGAGATGGATAGCTGGTGATACTTGATTAATTTTCGAATAACTTCTGCCAACCATTATATTTCGTTATCTGTACCACTACCACTCAGTGGGTTGGATTTGGCGAGTCCATATTTTCTACTGCCTCAATGAAACATTTCTGGGTAGCTCACTTCATTTAGGAGGGGTTTTATCATTCTGTATTGCTTTGAAAACACAGTAGTTCTAAAGGAGTAGAACACAGCATTGCTTCTTAACACAGGGGACGCTTTAAAAAATTCCCAGCCCTGAACTACCCAACAACTCCTGGAAGAGGAGCTGGATGTGCAGTTGTTTCTAGAAGGTGGATTCTTCACCTGGGTCCACTTGAAAATCAGGCAGTGATGTACTTTTTTCACACATTATCCACTGACAATCGCCATGCTAGGCAGTGGAATTCCAAGGTAAAAAAGAAAAGCCACACGTGTCAAGTGTATATTGGAGTTTTAACAAGTCATTCTCAATACTTTTGGAACCAATTATTATTTCAAGTGCCAACACAGGGTGGCATGGACA
>NW_017731947.1:1084203-1085630 GCF_001890085.2 Hipposideros armiger | reverse complement strand
CATTGACCTTTTGTATTGTTTTTCTGGTCTCTATTTCTTTTATTTCCACTCTGGTCTTTATTATCTCCTTCCTTGTACTCCCTTTGGGCGTATTCTGCTGTTCTTTTTCCAGTTCCCTGAGGTGTAAGGATAACCTGATTAGAGATTTTTCTTGCTTCTTTAGGTAGGCCTGCACTGCTATGAACTTCCCTCGTAGGACTGTTTTCCCTGCATCCCAGAGAGTTTGGGCCATGGTGTTTTCATTTTTGTTTGTCTTGAGGTATCTTTTGATTTCCTCTTTGATCTCATTTTTTACCCACTCACTATTTAGTAGCATATTATTCAGTCTCTATGTATTTGTGTGCTTTCTGGATTTCTTCTTGTAGTTGATTTCTAGTTTCATAGCATTGTGGTCAGAGAAGGCACTTCATATGATTTCAGTCTTCTTAAATTTATTGAGATTTGTTTTGTGGCCTTAACATATGGTCTCAGGTAGACCAGAATTTTAATCCCAACTTTTTTACTGACTAGAAGTGTGGCCTTGGGCCTAACTTCTTTATTTTCTAACAGAGTTAATGATATCTACCTCATTGTGATTAATTAAAATCATATATTTAAAAAATGCCCAATATAGTACAAGTCACCTAGAAGCACCTCATAAATGGTACTTATTATTATTATTATTATTATTATTATTATTATTATTATGCAAGCTTAACTAAATTTCTATAAATACTATAAAGGATATGGAAAAGACAATATGTTTTATGAGCACATTATCTTGTTATCCACATAAAAAGGCAAATAATCAAAGTGCATATTTTTCTGACTCATGATGTTTTATCAATAGCTATTGCTTTGCTTTGACTGACTGCTTATGCCCACTTCTCTTTCTTCAAGTGTACTGATGAGTAACTGAAAGCTTTCTTTAGTAAAGTAACCTTCACTTGATTAAAAGAAAATAAAGGAAATGATCACAAAGAGAAAGCTTACATACATCGTGAGTTAAAATGTACTTTGAGAAATACTTTTTTTATTGAAGACCCTTGAAGTGAACCATCTCTAAGTGGAAAAGTGGCATATGCTGTAGATGCTGCTTCATCTCTTTCTCTGATTACTGCTGTTAATGATTAATAAGGCTATGAAAAGAAGCAATGATAGCTGTTGCAGTTAATTTGGTTCAAGTAATGTAATCATGCTGAAATTCATTTTATATTCATTTTTTATTTGTTTTGCTGATCCTGACACACATTCAGGTAAACAGAGGATGCAAATCAAATGACTGTGGTGACTTTGATTTTAGTTATTGTGTGTCATTTCTCAAGAGTCTCTGGTTCTTTCCCAATTTACCGTAATGATTTTCAGTTTTCTATTTACTGCAGATATTTTAAACTTTTTTATGTTAGTTCTTTAAATACAATAATGTTAAGCAAAAATTTTGATAATTG
>NW_017731947.1:1077905-1079333 GCF_001890085.2 Hipposideros armiger | reverse complement strand
GAGATTCTGGGCATAGACAGAGCTGTTTCAGGACCCAAGAGACAAATAATGGGCTAGAGATGTGGAAGTTGGTCTTATTTCTGCATGGAAGCCAGAGCCATGTAACCCAGCATCAGAAACCTCCAGATGTAACACTCATGGCTGCACATGGTGTTCCTAGGACGGGCAGTGGCTGCTATGAGACTGCTCTGTGAATGTATATACAGGGGAGCCAAATCAGGAGAGTATGAACAGGACGGACACCTGGTAGTACCTGCTGCTGATGGATTTGATTGAATATAAGTGAGACTTGCTATGGGTTGCTTTTAAATATAACCTGGAGACACTGATAGAGGGCTAGGGTCCTGCTATTTTTATTGGTTAGGGCACTTGAGGTAATAGCCATATCACTTTCAAGTATGTATTTACAGTTATCCAAAGAGATTCCATGATTGCCTTCAGTTACTCTCTTTATAAGTCTCAAGAATCTCCATTTCATCCATCACAGAATAACAGACTGACAGAGTCTTATAACTGGAATTGCATTATTTTCATATCTTTATATTCATATATAAGAAATGAATACTGTCACCTCCAGCTCAATGGCAGAGACATCTCTGCAGTATATCTGACAAGTTGTCATTTAATCCCTCAGTTTTGTCAGCTCTAAATTCTTATTTATAGTAAATAATTCCTATTTATAGTAAATTCAAAGCAGTCCCTTGGTAACTCGCACTCTTTTTCTTACTTCTGCCCATTACAGCAATATACTTCCTCTCCTGTACGACATCTTCTCAAGTCTTTGAAGATAGCCTTTACGTCCAGCTCCAGCCTGCATTTTCATTTTTCCAATCTGACTATTCTTTGGTTCTTCAGCCACTCTATTTATATCGAGGGTCCCTGTCTTTCATTATCTCAGTCAATCTTGTCTATGCACTGGTTATTTATTGTTTCAAGGTAGCACTCACATTGAGACTCAGATTTCAAAATGGATTAACCTTAAGATATTCCCTCCATGGATAAGGACAATGTACATCTCTGCTTTAGAAAATAAGGACATTAAATAAAATAGTAAATCACTGAATGAAGTGGGATTGAGAGGATCATTTTATAATCCCAGCAGCTGCCTTCTGTGGAGAGTGAAAGGAGTTAAGTGCTGTAAAGTACTTACTGAAAACTTGAAGTCCATCATTATATACTCACAAAAATACTGTGGGCTAAGTATTATCACCTACATTTTACAGAGGAGAAAACTGAGGCTCAGAAAAATTATGTAACTTGACCAAGGCTCCAAGCTGGCAAATGACAGAACCTGAATATGTGTGTATGTACAAGTATAGATATGAATTCAAACATATTTCTTTGACTCTGTCTGGCAGTTACTTTTCCCAGTTCTTGCTCCTCTGGCTCAGGAGAAATTTTAGGAGAGGAAAAAGTACCTAAAGCCGA
>NW_017731947.1:1070727-1075605 GCF_001890085.2 Hipposideros armiger | reverse complement strand
AAATCTATTGCAAATGACAAAAAATGACAGGCAACAGCCCTGAAAGTTCATGCCTCTGCAGGATACGGTGGCATCTAGTGCTCATTAATAGATGCCTGGAAGTTAATCAAAACACCAACAGACATTCAGGAATGCAAGCAGTTTTGTGTTAGCTGGCCCTCAGCTATTAACAGGCTAACTGCTCTGTCTCTTTCTCTCACCCTTCAGCCAGCTGTTATTAATTTAGAACATCTTATAATTTTTTTCCTTTTTCTTGTCATTAACCAAGGAGAAAATTGGTCACCAGCAGCACCAATCATGTGATTAGAGGGTTCGAACCTTTAGTCCTAATTGCCTCACCTCAAGGGAGGGGAGAGGGACTGCAGGTTATGTCCATTGCCAATGGCCAATGATTTAAACAATCATGTCTATGTAATAAAGTTTCCATAAATACCCAAAAGGACAGGGTTCAGAGAGCTTCTGGGTTGGTGAAAACGTGGAAGTACTGGGATAGAAGCCTGATTTGAAAGAGCATAGATGCTGCATACCACGTCCCCATACCTTGCCTTTTGCATTTTTCCCATCTTGCTGTTCCAGGTGATATAGTAAGTAAAATATTTTGCTGAGTTCTGTTAGCCATTCTAGAATATTAATCAAACCTGAGGAGGAGGCTCTGAGAACCTCCCATTTATAGCCAGTCAGTCAGAAGTACAGGTAGCAACCTTGACCTTGAATAGTATCCTGAGTTGGAGGGAATCATTAGAACCTTCAGTTTGAAGCTGGTCAGTGAGAAGCACAGGTGACTACCTGGCCTTGTGACTGGCATCTGAAGTGGGGAAGTGGGGCTGTCTTGTAGGACTGAGCCTTCAACCTGTGGAATGTGATACTGTCTCCAGGTAGATAGTGTCAGGAATGAACTAGATTCTCAGACACCAGCAGGGTGTCTGAGAATTGCTCAGTGTTTGTTGTCTGGGAAGGCCCCTGCCACCCCCCAATATACATGTTGAAATTGGATCCAGGAACTCCAAGAGATTTATTAACTAGGTAACTTGTGTTTCCTAAAGTTTACTTTATCCCTCTAATCTTTGGTCTGTGAGGATAATGAAATATTTCAATGTGTTATAGCATGTTTGAGTTGGGAAAATCTAATATTGACTGAGGTCCTCGAAAGTGTCACATGTTTCATAGAGAATGTCTCAGGTGCTGTAAACATATAGAAGAAAGAGTCTTGGAGATCCTTATATATTATAATCAACCCGGAAAGTCTAAGTGAATCATCAAATTTCAAAGTTGCTATATACATATTAACTTTAAAAAGACCATATGATTTAAAAGTATACAGAAGCATAAGGACTGTGACAATAAAGGATAATGATCTTGATTTCTATAATACAGTCATATCTTAGGCAATGGATAAAGGACAATTGTTTTTTTCCAATTGGAAGATGATGCTATAGGTATGGGTGTTAATGCTGCTGAATAGCTAAGAATTGCACCATGAACATAAAAGCTACTTATTTCTACAGTGAACATGGCCGGTAGTAGAACAGACTGTCCTAGAACTTCCCAGCCTGAGGGGAAAAATGGGTTAAAACAAGTAAGAGTTAAAAAAAAAAAGAGTTACTTTTGATTTGACCTGATAAAAAGATAAAACGGCTTCTGTCCTTAGGAGCTTACGCCTTAGCAGGAAAGATAAATAAGTAAAAAAATGTACGACAAGTGCATGGCAGAGGCGAACCCAGAGTGCCATGAAAAGTCCCTAACAGGGACTTGCTTTCCAATTTCATGGTGAAAGAATCAGGTACCAGGGTTCAGGCTACCTGGTTTTAAATCCTGTTCATCATTTACAAGCTGTGTCATCCTCAGCATGTTACTCAATTCCTCTTTTACGGAAATCAGGTATATCTGATGTTGAGGGTAATCAATCCAGGTAGAAGGCCAAGATGGCTGAGGCCACAGGACATGACATGCTGGATAGCTACAACCATGAGGCTGAGACCCCTGATTGTGCCAGGGATGTGGCTGGCGCTACCGCGATCATGACTAGTGAAGTGGCAGATGGTGTAACTAGCCCACCACATTATACCATGGCCACCAGCAAGTTGGGTAGACCCCAATCTCTGTCCACCAGGGGAAGGGCTGCTGCTTCCTGACCCACTAATGCTGAGGGGACAGAGTAAGCCTGGAGGAATGCAAACTTCTGCATAGGAGCAGAGACCAAGTAGGTACACTTCAATCCCAGTTTCATCTGATCATTTTAGCCATGTTATACTTGCATGTCCCTATCTTGGTAGAAGTACCTTCCCTCCCAGAGTTCCCGCTTGGCAGAGTAATTGTAGCATTCTAGCTATGGAGGACAACCTGAACAGAGATCTCCGGAGGACATAGTAACACAAGTTTCTAACTTGTCTCTAAATTTAGCAATTATTCACTACAAATCATCTTCCATGATTTGGGGTGAGTTTCTTATCCCTATTCAGTTACACTTTTTTTGTTTGTGTTTTTGGTATTACAACTTAATACTAATGTTTTCATAATGGGCATATCCAGTTGGTTATAACTTCACTAAGTAGTTAAGAATAGGAACATTTTGGCTAAAATTAAACTTTAGTCAAAATGGTCAGATAGCTTATGATTACGACCTTAAATTTTTATGCTCTCCCACACATATGACATTTTTCATTGCTTTTGACAAAGTATTTGTATATGTATACAATTGGCAACTATTGGGTCGTCGGAAAAGTCACGAGGCATGTTTGCGACAGATGGCGTTGGTTCATTTTTGGAAGTACTAGAGTCATTCACATCTATGTTACTGCTATGTCGTTTGACAGCTGACAGTTCTAGCTTCATTCTGAAAAAAAATTGAGCGATTTGATTGAGTTTTGGAGATTTTACAACAAGTTAAAGATGGAAGACCAAACTGCATTTTTGCCATATTTTACTGTTTTACTTCCATAAAGGAAAGAACGCGCGTCAATCTTGTGAAAAGTTGCATAAAATTTACGGTGACAATGCTTTACAAGAATGTCAGTGCCAATGATGGTTCACGAAATTCTGTGCTGGTGATTTTGATCTCAACAAGGTTCCTCGGTCAGGGAGGCCCACTGAGGTTGATGATGGCAAAATAAAGGCATTGATCGAGTCAAACCCACATTACATGACATGAGAGATTGCAGAAACATTGAACATCCATCATTCAAGCATTCATGACCATCTGAAGAAGCTGGGATAGGTAAGCAAGCTCAATATCTGGGTTCTGCATGAACTCAAAGAAGTTTGTGTGGCAGTGCGTATAAACATCTGTAATATGCTCATTAAACATGAGGAAAANTATATATATGTATGTATATATATATATATTTAGTTAGTTAGTTAGTTAGGTTTTTTTGGATGGGAATCAAATATGGATATATATCTCAATTGCTCTTAGATGTCAATCTTTTTTTGTTTGGTGTCCATTTGGCTCATTATAGTAATGTATACATGATGTTTCCCTATACATAAATGCTTTCCAAGTTAAATTGAAAAATAGTTTGTCTTAGCAAATATCACTACGTGTTTTCTTAGGCAATATGTAGAAATTCTGAAAGGTTTTAAAAAGTAAAATGGCGTTTTTATTTTGGGGAGACAGTTTCATTGTGCTTATTACTGAAGCATGGAACTTTAGCAATTCTCTTAAGAATTCAAGATTTAAAAGACAAATTCATACCATCACAGTTGATCTTCTTAGGAAAATTTTGGAATTTTTTTTTCCCCTGAATGCTTACACTATTTCTGGGTGTTGGGTGAGCTGCTTCAGATGTAGTGATATGTTGATTGAGTCTTTAAATCAATAATGAATGCTGTGGGGGATAACAAAGTATAATAAGACAAAGAGTCATCCTCAGGTAGAGGGGACATATAATCAACACTGTGTAATACAAGGCAGAATTACATATTCAATAATAGGAACCTAACCTAGATACAAGCTAAATAGATGTTCAACAGCATATTATGACAAGTCTATGTACAAATTAGAACCCAGTATTGCAATATATAATTGTTTTTATGACATTATTGCTGATTAAATTTTTGTACTTGTGATGACTATTACCAACAACTCAATCTTGAAACAATTTCTGAATTAACCACTAAATGGCTAACTTCATATTATAATAATGGTTTTAATTAGACAGCTATTGAATGAAGGTAAAATTTCCCCAAAAAGTGACTGAATTTCACAGAAGCAGGCCAGGACACAGCAGCATGTCCTAGGATTTAATCCATTAGCTTAAATCATAGGACCCTACACAAATGAAAAAACTGTGGTAAAAATTTCCTGAACGTTTATTAAACATCAAACTTCAGCTAATATTTGAAGCTGAGAAGGTGAACTGTTTGACCCTGTTTACCATTTACAAATCTAATTATTCTTTTATTTATCTTCTTTCATTAAATTGCAAATAGAAGAGCCACTAATACGACTGGACCTTTGTAAATGTGTGTTCATTTCACATCTTATTTCACTGGGTGGAAGTTGAGACTTACCCAAAAATTTTCACATATCAACAGTCATCTTTATCTTTATCTCTATTTCTACCCATGTTTACTCAGAATAAAATTCCCAGGGAACTCTCTTAAGTATTGAATGTTCTAATTATTGTTGCTTATTGATCTGTCCATATTCACAATGCACTTCCAAGCACACGCTGGCTTATGCATGAGAAAATTATGTGCATTCGTGGACACATATTACCATAGTTTGGGGTAAAATTAGGAACTATAAGGGAAGAGTAATTCAGGACTAGAATTTACATTTCTGAGTCCTTGAGGGATATATAAATACCTCTTAAATACTAAGCGACATAGCAGCTGTTTCACTACACTTCTCATCCTTTGAACTTAAGCAGAAAGACT
>NW_017731947.1:1063340-1065397 GCF_001890085.2 Hipposideros armiger | reverse complement strand
CAATGTAGTGCACAAACAGTCTTGGTCTCGACATGATGATTCGCCTCAAGCGACATCAAAAGCAGACATTCATCAGAGGAAGATTATGCTCGCAGTGTGGTGGGATTTTAAAGGTGTCATGTTTTTCAAGCTCCTACCAAGGAACCAAACAATTAGTTCAAATGTGTATTGTTGGCAATTGGACAGTTTGAACGAATCCTTCATGCAGAAATGTCCAGAACTTGTTAATTGTAAAGGAGTTGTGTTCCATCGCGACAACGCAAGACCACACACAAGTTTGATCACCTGGTCAAAAATTATTGGAGCCTGGATGGGATGTGTTGCCACACCCACCATAGTCACCTGACCTTGGGCTGTCAGGCTTCCGCTTGCTTCACTCTCTTCAAAACTCCTTGCAGGGTATAAGTTCAATTCAGGTGAAGCTGTAAATCAGCACCTTGTTCAGTTTTTCACAAATAAAAACAGGTCCTTCTATGAAGGAGGAATTATGAAGCTCACTGAAAGATGGGAAAAGGTTATTGAACAAAACGGGCAATATATCATTGATTGTCTTTGTTCTTTATATAAATAAATGACCTTTGAAAAACAGACAAAATACGTTACGACTTTTCTGACAACCCAATGTATTTATGGGCAACTACCACAATTACTGGCTAAACATTACATTGAACACTTCTTTTCGCTGTGTTCAATATTTGGTTTTGTGTAACTGTTTTACCTGCCCATTAAAAGAAATTACCAAAATGTTCATTTGCATTTAGATGCTTCTTGCTACTTTTCTTTTCAGCTAAACGTGCAAATTGTCATCACTGGCAAATTGACCATACAACAATTAGATGGAAATTGCCTCTTTGTTCAATTTCTTTAAAGCATGAATATCTCTTCAACTTTTCAAATCCATTTCCCTTTTTCTGTTTTTCAGATCTTGTGTAATTTTTAGTAATCAGTTTTTTTAATTGCTTTTTTTTTTTAATTCTCTAACACTTGCATCAAGCTGTGGTTTAGAATTGGGTTTAGGTTTTCTCCCTAAGGTATTATTTGTGGAACATCAAGGATGCTTTTTAAAATACAGAAGAAAAGATGTCCTAAGAGAATTGACTACTATTTTATAAAATAGCAACGAGACCAAAACCACTTGCTTTAGTGGAAAAAATATTTCTTCTTTGGCAATGTTAGAATACATTCATGATCTTTAAGCTAAGGCTGAAAGTCTGTGACTTAGAATCCTTTATGACCTTATAAACTTTCTTTTTCTAGCTCTAGCTCTTGTTTTATTAGAGCCACGAGTTTTGAATGTCTCCCAAGTCTGGTTTCTTAGCCCTCTGCTCTTCTGTATTTATATCTCTCACTCCCATAGCTTTCTTCTCACTCTATATAAGGGTGATCTCTAGCCCTGACCTAAATTCTAGCTTTACATGTCTAAAAGTTGCTAGCATATATTTTTAGTGGACATCTTGAATTAAAAGTCTAAAACTTGAGGGTTAGAGTTTTATTTTCTGTGATTGCATCCATTGGTAAAGAATGAGATAAATCTCTATGATGCCTGCTCAGAAAAATTAGTATTCCTGTTTCATTGACTCCTTTGCAGAAAGCCAGTTCACATGCAAATTTTAAGCTGAATCATATAAACTCACTTCTAAAGAAGTAAATATATCAATATTCCTATCATGTTGAGTGTTTTTATTATGAATTAGTGTTGAATTTTGTCAAATGCCTTTTCTGCATTAATTCAAATGGTCAATTGATCAGTTGATTGATGATTAAAATAATCATTATTTTTGTTTTTTAATGTAGTGTATTGCATTAATTGAATTTTGTATGTTGAATCACTCTTGCATTTCAGTAATAAATACCACTTAGTCATGACATATAATCTTTTCAATGTGTTGTTGGATTTGATTTGCTAGTATTTTGTTGATAATTTTTGCATCAATACTCATCAGAGATACTGGTTTGCAATTTTCTTTTCTTATAGTATCTTTGTCTGATTTTAGTGTCAAGGTAATTATGGCCTCATAGAATAAATTTGGAATTGCTCCCTTCTCTTCAATTTTTTT
>NW_017731947.1:1059578-1061164 GCF_001890085.2 Hipposideros armiger | reverse complement strand
ATTCAGGATGAACCTTCTTGTTAATAATATTCAATTTTCAAAATTGAATCTAGCAATCACTTTGAATTATTGGAAAACTGATGTAATTCTTAAGAATGTTCAAAACACTCTTGTTCATATTTTTTCTCCTTTTAAGTCCTTCCCCCTGAGTTTATACTGTTTTACCCCAACTAAGCTACCCTTTACATACATTACAACTCAGGATAGACAGGTGGCCACTAGCAGAACTAAGTCTTTGTGTTGCGAAGTACCTGAGATTTGATTTCTCCATTCACTGTCACGTTTTGTTTTGTTTCTTTTATCATTATTATTATTTATTCCCTCATTCATTCAACCAGCTATGTGCCAGGAGTGAGGTCATCAACACAGTTATGATCCTTGCCTCATGGACTAGTAGTATAGGAAGAAGGTGGCAAACAGGTATTAAACAAATAATTCCACAAATGCATAAAAGAGAAGAATGGTAAGCACTATGGTTGAAAAAAAAATACAATAGGAAAATGGATTAGGTAATTCATCTAATCTGAGGAGTGAGAACAGACTTCTCTGAAGAAGGGCTATTAGATTTGAGAACTGAAGGATGAATTGGTGTTTTCTGGGCAAAGTGGTTGGGAGAAAAACATTGCAGACTAATGCAATATAGGCCATGTCTAAACATCTTGACATGTGAAGAATCATGGCACTACAGGGCCTGGAAGAAGAAAATGAGCCTGAGAAGGAAGAGAAGGGTGAGAAAAAACAAGGCCTTTCGGCCTTTTAAAGAACTTTGCCTATTATATTGATAACAATGAAAAGCTTTTGTAAGATTTTGGGGGTGGGGGAATAATTAGATTTTATTTTAAAAAGGTATTTCTGCATTTTGTATGGAGAATGGATAGTTGGGACCCTAAGTGGGAGAGGATTGAGTGCTTAGCAGGCTAATATAGTAGCCCAATAAGAGATGATAATAGCTTGGACCAGAAAGGTGGAAGTTTTGGAGATGGAAAGAAGACAGCATAGAAATATTTAAGATATAAAATCAAAAGTAATTAAAGAGAGATGTTTTTGTGAGGAGTAAAACAATCCATTTCAAGACTGACTCCCATGTTTCCACCTTGTAAACCAGATGGGATAGTTCTCCCATTAGCTAGGATTGGGCAACCCTGGATAGAAAGTAGTTTGGGAGGAAAGATGATAAATTCACCTTTGAACATGCTGAGTTTGAATTCTTTTTAGGGCATCTCATCTGGACGTGCTGAGTAAGATTGGCTATGTGGTTCTAGAGGAGGAAAGATCCTGATTGATGATAAAGATTTGGGAGTAATAGATCTTCCAAGAACCTTTGGGTAAAGAGTTAATGGAGAGAGCACTTTGTTAAAAGATTATCGGTTCTGGGAAAGGGGCTTGAGAAATCTAAATATACAACATGGGTAAAGAGCTAAAAAGAAAACAACAACAACAACAACAACAACAAACAAAAAGCAAACCACCAGGGCACTGAACTAATTCTCATCTTTTTAATATTGAGACTTCTGTTGCTTGTCTTTTTTGTTGTTACTTTTTGTTGGCTGAATCAATGATCACTGAGTTATCTTCTCTTGATGTCT
>NW_017731947.1:1054898-1058218 GCF_001890085.2 Hipposideros armiger | reverse complement strand
TCCTCTGCATTTTCTTGGTTGGGTTCCTTATTTTCATCATAATCTAATATATACCGGGGGTGCCAAAAAATGTATATAATGGGCACTTTGGTCAACATTGCTCAAGCAGTAGTTCGTTGTAATCAGAAGTGTCTGGACACTGATGGTAACCACTTTGGGCACCTCTTGTAATTGCAGAAGTCAAAAGTGACTTGTATTCATCTTTTAATATCGGTATATATTGAGTATTACAATTTTAATACAGTTTTTTTCTTAAAATGTGTATACATTTTTTGGTACCCTCTGTATATATTAATGTCATGGGCACCAAAGCTTTTATTATAACTCATAACTCTTTTGCAGGGGATAGAGTTGGTTATTATTGATAAGGCATCTTAGCCAATTTGGGCTGCTACAACAAAATATTATAGACTAGATGGTTTAAACTCTTATTTATCTTATTTATCAAAGTTCTGGAGGCTTGGAAGTCCAAGATCAAGGTGCTGGTAGGTTCAGCTTTTGATGAAGACCCTCTTTAAGGCTTGCAGATGGCTGCCATCTTGCTGTGGACTCACCTGATCTCTGTGTATGAATGTGGAAAGAGAGAGCTCTGGTGTCCCTTCTGCTTCTTATAAGGATACTAAATTCCGTTATGGGAGCTTATAACCTCATCTAAACCTAATTACACCCAAAAGACTCCACCTCCAAATACTATCACACTGGGGGTGAAGGTTTTAACACATGCATTTTGGGAAGATACAAACATTCTGTCCATAACATAAGGTTTTTGAGTTTGGAGAGAAGATGGGAAGAGTAGAGTGTAGTTCCAAAAGCTGGGGAACATTTGTAAAATAGGACAGGAAGCAATTTTGTAAGGATTGGAAAAGAAGACTATCATATTTAGTGGATTTGGTCAAGGGGCTTCTCTTGAACAGTATTCAGTTGTCTATAACACAAATAGTAGGTCCGCTAATGAAAGATGTTGGAAATAATGTCCAACAGAGAGATGTGGCCCCAGGATTCCTGTTTATTTACTTTTACTTGCCTTTCCATTTACTTTCCTCTCCTGGTTTCTTATGTAATACCTTGGCATCTGTATTAGTTATCGCTTGCTGTGTAACAAATTACTTTCCAAAATAGTAGCTTAATAATAAATATGTATTCTCTCACAGTTTCTGTAAGTCAGAAACCCACAGAAAGTTGGGTGCTTCTGGCCAGATCTCTCTTACAATGTGGCATTTCAGATATCAGTCTGGGCTGCGGTCATCTGAAGGCATGACTAAAGCTAAAAGATCTGCTTTCAGGGTGGCTCATTGGCTTGTGGCTAGCAAGCTGGTACTAGCTTTCGGCAGGAGGTCTCAGTTCCTTTCCACATGGACCCTTTAACTCAAGGGCTGTTTCACTGTCCTCATGACATGACAAAAGTTTCATCCAGAGAAATCAATCCAAGAGAGAGCTAAGGGACACTGGAATGTCTTTTATGACCTAGCCTTGAAAATCACACTTTTTTATTTCTGCTTAATCATATTATTTACTAAGGTCAGCCCTATGTGGGAGGGAATTATATAAAGGTATGAATATCAGGGGTGGGAAATGACTGGAGGGCCCTCATGCAGCCTGGCTAATGCAACATCTCTTCAAAAATAATTTCTAGAAGTTCAGAGGACATTCCTTAACAATTACTGGTGAATTCTGAAATGTTACCATCCTTTGTTGAGAACAAAGAAAGGACACTCTAGGACAATTTTTTTTTTTTTACCTTGTTACCTTTTGCTAGGAGCCAGGCTTTGGAATAATTATGAAACAGGTGAAGCACACCCTACTTTCTCCCTCTGTGGTAATTTCTTCCATCTTCTGTCATTCTTTATATTTTTTTGTATGTGCTCAGGCTTTTCCTCTGCTTTGTGGTTCCTCTGCTTTTCCTCTGCTGTGTGGTCCCCCCTTTTCCTCTAATATTTGTCCGATTGAAATTTGTTTTCTTACTTATGCTTTTATTTAACATCCTCTCTTAAGTTCCTTCAGTGCTAGCTGAGCTCAGCTTGCTGAAATAAAGAACATTATTTGGTCAAATTACATGTATTTACAAAGTTATGCATTATATTTGATTTTGCCTTCTAAGTGTTTAGAGAATGCTCACTCACTTAAGCTACTGAATTCTGAAATGTGGAACAATTAGAGTCAATTAAGGACCCTTTAGATATTACTAACCACAATATGTGTGGTTTTAAAGATTTATGTTTTAGAGTAGAATAAGGTAGCTTATAACATTCCAATTCTTTCCATGAAAAAAAACAAAACACCTATGAAACCAAAATAAATTACAAACCATATTTTCAAAAGTATCATGAGTTGCAGAAGCAAGAAGGATTAGAGGTACCAAAATATCAGACTGGGGAGACTTTTCACAGTTGAACCCAGGATATGCAGCTGCTTTTCCTTTGAAGGCATTTGCAAATTTTGTTTGTGGGCTAAAGACTGGGAATCTGGGCTTTTGGGAGCAAAGGATCATTGCTGAGGCATAGTATAGAGAAAACAGAGAACCCAATAGCAGTCGCGTCAGGCTGAAATTAAAAAAAAAAGAAGAAAAGAGAAACACCCCTAGAGATTCAAGGAGGATGAAAAATTGGATGGTTTACTCTTCTAGATATTTGTTGTATTCCCAAAGCTGCATCAGGTTGGAGTGATATTTCCTTAAAATGTGAGTAAAAATCCCTGCATTCTTAAGATGCTGAACAGACAAAACCTTTTAGAGGCAGAGACCCCTGAGGACATGAAAGACAAACAATGAAAGCCCTTAGAGGGGGTGATAAATCGAGGCTGATTAGCTGCAGTCATATTTTCCTAGGGGCACATACCCATCTGGATGCACCTGAAATCTTCCTGAATTTAGTGAACAACATCCATTGACTTCCAATAAACTTATCAAATCATATACTGGATAATTTCCCAAAAAATCATGCCTAGGCACATCATGCTAAAGTGCTAAAAATCAAAGACAATGAGAAAATCACACATGAGTCTAGCAGGGGGAAAAACACTCCCTATAAGTATTTTGCCCCAAATCCTTACATAAACTCCAGCCCGGCTTTACTTTAACTTCTCTTTTTGCCAGCCCTCCTAGGGCCACTGGTGCTGTTTGGAGAGTCAACAGTCGCTTCAAAATTTGTTTGTGTATGTATGTGTGTGTGTGTGTGTGTGTGTGTTTTATGGTTAAAACATGAGAAGAATCATGCCAGTTAGGCTTAGATGCACCAATGGGAGGTAAATATGAGCAGAAGAGGGATGAGTTAGGATGGATTAAGAGAGAGAAGCCAAGGATGGTAGGATCTGAGCAATGGAAT
>NW_017731947.1:1051715-1053721 GCF_001890085.2 Hipposideros armiger | reverse complement strand
CTGCCTAAGTATTTGCCTACCTATTTACAGATTTAAGCAACAAAATTGGGAACTCCTTAACACTGATCCTTAAAGGTAAACTTTTAAGAACATAGAATGTAAATTTCAACACAGGTAGCATTTTCTAGGCCCAAATCATTAGCCATGGACATCACCTGGACATAAGATCTTGAGTAAAAGGCAGACCATGGGGAGCGGGGCCAATCTGGAGTAAAGTATATCTTTCCATACCCAATTCCACTGGAAATTCTATCCTACTCTTTCCCAGTACGTATAGTATTTGGCTCTTGAACTCATAACTACAAGATCTAACACAGACAAAACTCTCCATCCAGGCATCAAGCTGTTATAAGGAAAATGACCTGTGACCAGATGTATTCTCTATAGTTACAACCAAAACACAGATGATGAGAAAGCAGGCTAACTAAGTCAGTAATGGAGTATACACAGGTGTGTAGCCTGTGCAAACTAGAAGCCAACCATTAATGATCAAGAAATTGAAGAACCCGTCATAAGAAAACATTTTATTTAATCTGGTTTTCTTATAATTCTAGAATGCTAAAGGCACATCTTTGCCTCCTTATTTGAAATAAATGGGAGTTTGCACTATTCAAAGTAATGATAGAAGTCTATTTGCTAAAAGAAAAGATGTTTGTCATATAAGAATAAATGACCCAAAAGAACATTACATTACATAACGGTGTATTAGTGAGCTCAGGCTGCCATAACAGAATATCACAGACTGAGTGGGTGGCTTAAACAACAGAAATGTATTTATTTATTTATTTTTCCATTGAAGAAGAAGGTGAGGGGTTGAGTGGAAAAGGGACAGGAAGCAGGGGGCTGAGAGCTAAAAGGAAATGGAGATGTAAGAGCTCTTCTCTCTGTTGAGTTGCACTGTATCAGCATGAGTCATTTGAGTCATCCATAGCATTAAAGAATTCACAAGTCTTTCAATACTCTCGATGAACTGGAGTATCAGTGATATAGGAGGATATGTCACAACATGGATACAGATGACACTTTCTCAGAGTGGGTTTACTATAATAAAAAGATTCAGGGGAAATGTACCCTAAACCAAATTTGGCTTATTAGAGAAAATTTGGATATATTGTGAATCAGAATGAAAACTGTATAAGAACTTTTAAATAAAACTTCAAAGAAATTTTGCTTTCCAGGTAAACATCTTGGCTATACTACCAGATACCTACTAAATTATTAAATTTATTGTACAATACTGTGGTGAAAAGGAAATATATGAGGACTTTTCTTACCTACCCTACGAATTATCAGTGGGGGCTATATGTCTCTAAGGGGGCAGAAATTGTTTTTTTAGGGGCAGAAAAATCTTACAATGGTTTGTGGCTCTCCAAAAAGGCCAAAATATATAAACAGATACACTGTACATTGTGTTATTAACTCATTGGGGAAATTAAGAAAAAACATCTAAAATGTCCCTTTGGCAAGAGCAATAATGAAAAAAAAAGTTGAGAACACTGATCTATTCAGATCAAATCATTTGACTATATTTTGACTAGTTCACTTTAAACTTGTTATTCTGGGGTAATATGTAGATTTTTCATTTATCAGTTTTATCCATAGTGGAAGTTATTATAGAGACATCTTTAGGGGTGAATAATAATGAAAATGATTGATATCGTTAATAACATTTGTTAGAGAGGAAAGAAAATCACTGCATGTGGATTCATCTAAAAATAACAATGAAACAAAACAAATCTACAGACCATGGAAGTTTTGTTTTTATTGACCATAAATATTTTATCATTATGACTTCTTTACTTATTATATTCCTTTACTGTTTAGAAATCAGATAAAAAAAAAACAACTTTATGGAAAAATCTTTTTTATAACTGAGATACAGTGAAGTTAACATAAATGTAGAGAGAAGTGCATAATCATTCCCTACTAAATAAAGGTATTAATATTTAATCTTTAGGGAAATAAAAATGGCTCCATGTTGATAAATGTACCAGGGTGCCAAAAAA
>NW_017731947.1:1050316-1051355 GCF_001890085.2 Hipposideros armiger | reverse complement strand
ATAAATGTACCAGGGTGCCAAAAAAATGTATACACATGACTTGTATTCCTCTGTTATCAGTATATATTGAGCATTACAATTTTAATAGTATTTTCCTTTCTTAAAATGTGTATACATTTTTTTTGCACCCTCTCTATTTAATTGGAAGCAACATCCAACCCATGGAATTGCTAACTCATTAATAAGAATAAGCTCAAAGGATGTTAGTATTGGTTTTCAAATCATTTCATCTCTAACTTTACCCCATTTCTTTTAGGATAAATGTAGTAGGCGATATTACTTCTTTTCTTTCAGAAAAAATATGCCATTTGGAAGACTCTTAAAAATTAATTGCTTAAATCTATTGGTTTAATTTGCAGTTGGAGAGTGCCATGGCCATTCTGCATATTACAGTCTGATGAACCAAATTGTTTTGACAACCCTTTACAACTTGGGTCACAAGGGGTTTAGAAATAGGCTGCTTTCCAAGCCTAATCTTCAGAAATGATTTCTCTTCTGAAGACATGATTTACAAACTTAAAGCCTCTTTATTTCACTTATTGGCCTCTATGATTTGTCTGTGCCACTCAGTTTAATAGTGGGTACTCTGTGAGAAGACAAGGTCCCTAATTTGGTCTTTATCCCCAGGTTTACTCCTGTGTCTAACAGTGAATTTTTATGGAACATACTAGAAAAGGCTGAGGGCACATAGTCTTCATTATGCTCAGGCTGTTGCTTTGCAGAAACAGTTGACTTCTCTTGTCCATGAGGCCCCAAATTAATGAATGCTCAGTCAGCTCAGGTTATAGGCTTCCCTATTGAAGAGAGCATTACCCTTATTGAAACTGTATCTCTTTCATCTCCAGTGATAGACTGGCTAGAATTATTCAGAGTTTTCCTTAAAATTGTTGTATATCAATATCTGTATATTTATATATCTATATCTATATCATCTATAGCTATATCTGTATCTATATCTAATCTATCTATATCTATATACACAGAGGGTGCCGAAAAATATATACACATTTTAAGAAAGGAAAACTGTATTAAAATTGTA
>NW_017731947.1:1047670-1049461 GCF_001890085.2 Hipposideros armiger | reverse complement strand
TGGCATCAGGGCCCCGTTGAAATTCTCAGCGCTAAACAACCCCTTGGATCAGAACGAAGGGAAAGCAGGCGGAAATACAGGAGAATTCCACTCTGCAGGGCAAATCTGTCAGTGCCAGGAGATGTGTAATTCCTGTTTGCCTTTCAAATATCATTTAGAGATTGTTCCAAATCCTAAAACCTGAAACCATTTAACGTCAACATAACTGGGTCAGGGTTGCCCGCATATACCTAGCAATTAAAATAGGCAATTTCTGTTTTGTATAGGAAAAATATCTTCCTGATTCGGTAGTCTCAAATGCTAACAGTTATTTTTCAGTTCAGGTATTTCCAACTTTCATATCACATCAAGCATGTGAAGGCTTAGGATGTGGAAAAGCAGAAAGCCTTATAAAAAAGGTAAACTGTCTAATCCTGTCCAGCCATACCTCCTAAAATGGATTCTAAAATCACCATGTAATTATAAGTGGAGTCCAAGTTAGAGCAGAAATGAGAATGGTTGCAAGGAAATGCTCCACCTGGATATATTCTCCACGAGGCTCTAACAGAAGCAGAGCTTCAATTTCTGGAGTACTTTGAAAAGCAGTATCACAGTCTGAATTTTTCTGTGAGTTATTGTGATCTTTGAACTCATGCCTTCCACGCTATGCTGTCAAAAGAAGGAGTATCCAGCCCAGACTGATAAACCTGGGGCTCTCAGAGCTGATATCGGAAGCCCAAAAGCAACTAACTTTCAGAGCAAGTGGCAGTTCAAACAAGTCACTTGCTGCTTGTAAGATATCTACAGCAAAGAAAATATGTTTGTGGCATCTCGTAAAAATATGAGACAGTTTAATATTACGGTGAAGCCTGAAAATATAGAGCTGAGGGTGTGCTACCATAAACCCAAAGGCAGGATGAGCAATAAGGGGATGCTGTAAATACACAAGCATGTTCTGCCTCCTGTTAGCTTCCAAAGGAATTATGGCAGCTCATATTCTTAAGAAATAAATTACTGGTCTTGCTCGGCTTCCAAATCTTGGACTGAAATATTTTGATCTCCTCTTAACACTGTCAGAGGGAATTCTCTGTGGCAACCATTCTATGAACAGGTATAAAACAAAAGTGGGATGTTTGTATCATAATGAGGCTTAAAGGGATTGGCCAGTGACTAAATGATGGGTTAATCATAGACTCGCATCTAGCTGAGACCAAGGATGCTTTCCCAGTGCAGGTAATCTTTCACACCTGCTTTCAAATCTGAGCTCTCGCTACAAATAATCATTGAATTATAATACCATTAGATGGTTGAGGAAACAAAGCGCTAAAGCATGGGGAGATGAAGCTGTTCACTCAAAAAGACTTTGTAGTTAATCTGTGATGGAGCCATAATTAGAACCCAAAGTTTTTGGCTCCTAGTCCAGTCGTATTTACTCTAACATCTTACCTAATTCGCTTCTCTTAAATGACGTTTCATTGAGGTTGTTCCAGACATTGTGAACAGAACTCTATAGTGAGAGAGACAAAGTCCCTGTCCTCAGGAGGGTATCGAAAGGCAAGGTAAACAGAACATGGACATTGCATTGCATGATTTAAGTTTAAATTCCACCTCTAAAACTTGCTGTGAGACAAGTGACTCAACCATTCTGCACCTTAGTTTTCTTGACTTGTCTTTACAAATGAGGATTGCTTGTAGGGTTGTTTTAAGGATCAGAAATAACATGCTAGAAATGTTCCACAAGTGTCAGGCACATAACAGATCTTCAATAAATGTCTTCTCATATTATTAATGGAGAATATGCCAAGTAAACAG
>NW_017731947.1:1043692-1044770 GCF_001890085.2 Hipposideros armiger | reverse complement strand
TATTGAACTTTCAATAATTGTTAGTAATTATTTCCTATCAGCATTTTGGTCTTTTGAAACAGCTTTATTGAAATACAATTCATATACAACACAATCCACCCATTTAAAGTATGCTATTTACTGCTTTTTATTATATTCACAAAGTTGTAAAATCATCACCAAAATCAATTTTAGAACATTTTCATCAACTCAAAAGAAACACTGCGTCCTTTAGCAGTCATTCTCCATTAATCCCCAATTCTCCACCAGCTGTAAGCAACCAGGGTCTACTTCCTGTCTCTAGATTTACCTATTCTATGTACTTCCTATAACTGAAATCATATATTATGTGGCATAATGATTTCAAGATTTATCCATGTTGTAGCATGTATCAGCGATTCATTACTTTTGGTTGCCAAATAATTTTTTATCGTATGGATAAACCACCTTACTTTTTCATTGATCAATTGGTGAATGTTTTGGTGGTTTCCACTTCTTGGTTATTATGAGTAATACTTCTATAAGCATTGGTGTACAAGTTTTTTGTATGGGTACATGTTTTAATATTTTTGGGCATATACGTAAGGGTGGAATTGCTAGGCCATATGGTAGGTAACTCCAATAATTTTCTCATGAACTGCAAGACTGTTTTGCAAAGCAGCTCTACAATTTTACATTACCACTTGCAGTGGTTGAGGGTTACAATTTTGCTACATCTTCATCAATAGTTGTTATCATCTGTCTTTTTATCATAGAGTTCCTAGTGGATGCAAGTGATACATTATTGTGCTTTTGATTTGTATTTCCCTGACAACTAATATGTTGAGCATCTTTACACATACCATTTATATATATTTTATGAGGAATTACTATTGAAATAATTTTCCCCTTTTAAAATTGGTTATTTCACGTTTTATTATTGAATTGTAATAATTGCTTATATATTCTAGATACAAGTCCTGAATCAAATACATGGTTTTCAAATATTTCCTCCCATGCTGTTGTCTTTTCATTCAGTGGTGTTCTTTGAAGCCCAGACACTTTTAATATTGAAGAGGTGTAATTCTTCTATTTTTCTTTTGTTGCTATTGGTGTCATA
>NW_017731947.1:1032539-1036392 GCF_001890085.2 Hipposideros armiger | reverse complement strand
ACAGACATAAAAATAGCAGTGAAAATTGGAATCTTATCAATTGCGTACAGGTTGTCCTAAAAGAGTATCTTCATAACAGCACCCTTTTTGACTTCCTTAATGAACCATCATTCATTTTAAGACTTAATTGTAAGAGCACAACTTCTGGAATTAAGCTCTTTTGATTGGAATTAAGCTCTTTTGAACAGAATTCATGTTCCACCATTTGGACAACTTGTTCACATTCTCTGCCTCTATTTGCTCATCAGAAAAAAAGGTATAATTATAATTCTTACCTCAAAAATGTGGGAATAATTTTTAAAAATATGTGTATAGTGCTTTACATAGGTAACACTCACTTTATGTAAGTTTTAACTATTGTTGATACGATGGATTACCCCCTCCATCCAGCCAAAGGAAACGCTAAATGTGGCAGTAATCTAAGGCTGTAGAGTTTTCAAATATCTGGTTTCAAATTATGGCTCCATTATTTAATGATGATGGCAGGGACTTCACTTCTTTGGTTCAAGTTTCCTTGTGTATAAAATGGCATGATAGATAACCTATTTCATAGAAATGTCAAAAAGGTTGCATATGCTAACGTACCTGAGGCACTGAGCATTGTGCTTGTTGGGTAGGTAAAAGTTCAAACTGCTAGCAATTACTGAGACAAGTATCTATCCTGGACAGATAGATATTTTTCTCGCTTACTTTTAAACACTTAAATGAAAGTAATAACTTATTGCAGGGAAAGTTCCTTGATCTTTTGAACTCTTATTACACTCTTTATGATAATAAAAAAGAACTTTTAAAATACTACAGCCTTGAAATTCTTGTATCTTTCTGCTTTTACTCATATTGTGTTTTGTTTTTTGTTTTTTTGTTTTTTAACACCGAAAACCAATTAAAAAATTCTAGGCATGTTTTTGATGCAGGTAATATTTAGAGGTCATGGCATCCATGTTCTATAACTTGTCATTTTCCCTTCTTAGTGAATAGATACCTCTTTACTGATTCCTACCTTGTGTTCTCACTAATCTCCTTCTCTCTCTTCCAATCCCGTATTAAACCCTGTTCTCAGAGCGCCTTTCTGAGAAGTAAATGCCACCTTGAAGTAAAAACTGATGAAACCACAAATGTTGGACCTCTCAAAGACATGCATTAAAACTGAGATGAAAATCTTAAACATAAGAAAAAAAAGGAACTGTAATTCAACAAAAAGATGGAATTCAACTGTTGAGCTGTGGGTAGGAGGCACCAGGCCTTTCCCAAAAATTATATTCATGTCTAAAGCTGAACCTCCCAAGGAGATATAAGAATAAGATCAGAAGTGTGTAATGGGAAGGGTATAAATGGTCAGAGATGGTACCAAATGTCTTTATGCCTCCCTCATTTTCTCTCTTCCAGTCTCCATTTATTTTCTGTGCAGCCTGGGTCCTAGGTTTGAATCCTATTTTAATCACTTATTGGATGCTAAATGTAACAATTCAACCAAATCANGTCAGGATCTTAACTTCATATTGCCACCAAAGGAGACAATTTGTACCATTAACATCATTCTCAAAACGGAATCACATCTTTGTGTACTATTTTGTTCTCTTTTACAGACTATGAGAAATTTGTCCACAGAATCAATCCTATTTTAAATAAATGTATTACTTTTCTCCCCAGGCCTGAGAGGCCAAGAGAAGAAAAATACCCTGTTCCACTATCCCCTTTAACAACATAACTCCAGTATTTTTTTCTCAGATACTGAATGGTTAAGAGCTATGCTAAATATTTCTCTGTATCATGGAATCTTTGTAAAAGCAGCATATCAATGAACGGATTCACTAGTAAAGACAACAGTCATAACAGAAAAGCAAAAATCTTCTCCCCTCAAGTTATCTGGCAAATGATGACATGACAGAAGGAAGAGTCCCTGGATCTGGAGAGAATAACCACAGGGGTCTGGAAATAACAAAGATTTTCATTCTTGTTTAGGAATAAGCCACAATAGCAAATAAATAAGCCTCTGCAGTGACCAGGAGTGCATTTTTCAGTGATAACATCAGAGATGGGAGACATAGTGCCAAATTTTGGAGGGGAAAAAAATGTCAGTGGCCCAGATAAACTGCTGCTATATATAGCAACAGTGCTAAAAGATTCACTGCTTATATTTGAAAATTAGTCGGATAATATGCTGAGGGAAATGAAATGAAAACCCCAATAACAGAATGACTTGAAACTATGCCTGTATTAGATTCCTCTCTATTTGCCTTAAACAATTATTTCCATTTCTTTATTTTGGGGATAAAAAAATTAAGTTACACAGATGTTCACAATTTTAAGGTAAGAAAACACAAATATAGATTAATATCTGTTTCTAAATTATAATCAAACTAACTTAACTTTCCAGGTATTTGCTTATGGACTACATATAAGTCACTATAAATCATGGTAGTTTTCCCGCCATTATGAATGTGTCTTTAGACACTTCTTGAACTGAATTTAAAATGAGGACTGGTGAAATAAATTTCCATTTTTGACTTTTTAAATTCTAGCTGAAAGATTTAGTAAAGCAGATGACACCTTATCAGTTATAATGGTTTCCTTTTCCATTTCCAATTTGTTGGGCTTCAATGAGCACATCTAAAGTGAAACCAATGGTTTCACGAGGGTCATTAATAGTTGCAATTAATGGCTTCTCTTTAAATATCAAATTGAATTTTTTTCAAATGATTTTCAATTATAAGCTCAATGACTATGTTTGTAAAATTCCAGGGTCTTTGGGAAGACAGGTGTTTCCTAAGCTAACAAGATGCAGCACTCTGGGGTGTGTTGAGATGTCCCATGACCTTGCACTCTCAGCTTATTCAAAATGGATAAGACGGAATGAGAGGGGAAATCCTTCAAATTATTTCAAAACATATGGTTTATCTTTAAAGTCAGTTATTGCAATGATTTTTTTCTGCCTTTTACATTGATAAGCTTTGGTGTATGTGTTAAACAATACTTGGGTCAATTAGAGAATCGGTGAGAGTTGATTCAAGACCCTCTATGATGTACCATATGTCTTACATGTATTATAACTTACCTTCACAACCATAGTTCAAGGTAAATTTAATTGTTCCCATTTTATAGATGAGGGAACTGATTCACAGAAGTTAAATAATTTACCCCTATAGAAGTCCCAATACTCATTCACTTTCCTCTCTATGCCAGTGATTGTTAAGCCCCATTCAAGAGTTGTATTCCATATTTTTGACAAATTGACTGAAAACATTTTCATGGTTTCCCACTAACAGATATGATTTTACTTTTCACCTGTGCTTTTAGAATGATTGCCTTTCCTTTCTGGCTTATAATGAAGCAGTTATATCTATGGCAAGTGGAGGAGGTAAAGATTATTAAATTAACACAAAGGGGACAAAGTTACTAGAATCCCACCTTTAATTTTTTTTTGTATTTTGTTTTAAAACCATATTTTAGGAAGTCATAAATTCAAACTTCATTAGAATAGCACCATGACACTGCTAAGCTATTTTGTTTTAGCAAAAGAAAAAAAAAGGTACCTAACCAGTTTTTTAAATCATCAATCTTTTTGTAAAGTGTATTAATTTTCTTTGTTTCATTTAAAGCTGTTACAGATTTGCATGAGTATTTGAATCAGTTTAGGAACTAGAACTAAAACTAGCTTACATTTGGGGAGCTCATCAACTTGTTGATAATAAACATACTTTAGTGTGAAGAGAAAGATTTTTCTCTGTATTTGGACTGAAACACTGCAAGTGTTACCTAATAATTTGACCCTTTTTGATAAAGACACAATAACAACTGTCTGATTACAGCAAAGATGAATGAAATTATAGAGAACAGGAGTGAGAAGTTTATC
>NW_017731947.1:1027484-1029982 GCF_001890085.2 Hipposideros armiger | reverse complement strand
TATTCATGTAATCAAGGGCGTGACTGTTTTCTTGGCTTCTTATTAGATGTTGCCTTTTAAAGAATGTTTAATTTACATTTTTTACACAAAGAAGGAAATTTTGAGTGGCAATGCCTTTGACCAAGGCAATAATCAAGTTCAAACTAGAATCAAGTTTAATGGAATTGTCAACTCTTTCTTTTCCTGTCATAAATAATAATTACCCATGTGTTATTTAAACATAACTAGCTTATTCTATTCAGTTCTGGTAAGAGGCTAGGAAGCCAGGCACGTAGTGCTGTCAGGGATCATAAATTACTCAGTCATGCTCCTTATTTAGCAGATGAAGGAAACGGTGCTCAGAAAAACTAAAAAGAGAAAGGTTTTGTCCAAGGTCACACCGATGTGTGTGGTTACAAAGTCGTGCAATGCCTAACCATTCTCTTTGAGCATCTCCTGTGGCCTCTGTCCCTTTCAACCATGTCCTCTCTTTTTCAGCTGTTGTCTGGTGTTGTCATCAAGCTCTCTGGATGTTCAGGTTCTCTTAGATGGGGTACCACACTTAGATGCTTTCCTTCCTTGGTCAATATCAAGAGATGTTTGTCCCTTGTTTCCTTGATATATTATTTCATTAAAAGGAATTACTGAATGATGTTGAATTGATATGCTGTCATTGTTTCCAAATTGCACAGTTCAGTGCTTTAACTTTAAGGATTGATGGCTGATATATGTCCTCAAGTGACTTAAAATATTAACTATCAGAGAATCCTTCAGGTAACTCAGAAATACCATCCTCTATTTTTCTGTTTCTTCTAGTGACATTTACAGCTGTCTGCATTCTCTCTAAGCTATAAAGAAAAACATTCTGCACTTACTCCATTTTCAATGCTCAATAACAGTGCATGACCTTATTCATTAATTTTTATTTCTTTATCAATGAAGTGTGATCAAATCCTGGAAAAGCAGTCAAAGAACTAAATTAATTAAAATGGATGCCTAAGCTGTAAGCAATGAGGACGGGTACTAAATAACTATATTTTTCATTATAGCTTACCTCTCTTAATTCTTTTCCAGGATTAATCAATGAGGGAAATGGTTCAAGGTAAGAAGGAGAAACAGTAAGCATGTGTGAGGGCAAAGGAGGAGGAAAAGGCTAGTATTCATAAACACTGGCAAAGATTGAAGAAGTCGTACATTTAGGGAAAGTTTGTACTCAATGTAAAGTTCGTGTCAATACAAAGCATGCAGTTATATTCAGAATAAATAAGAGCCAGTGGAGGCAATACAATGTTTTTTTAACACATTAGATTGTTGCATAGTTATTTATGAAATAAATTGCATGCAGGGATCTAAAATGCAGATAGAACATATGAGAGAAAAGTGATTTTATTTACATGTGTGTTATTCTGGAGTTAGAAAATTCCATGCCTTGGGTTTCCACTTCTAGGGACATGGAATGGAGTTACATAGTGCCTTCCACTGAGTACAACTAAGACATCTGGACATTATGTATAAAACAAACAAGATAGCCTGAACCACAGAAGGGAGGCAGAATGATTAGGGACTTTTNTTTAGCTTGCTGCTTTCATAGTGTTACCAGAATCCTTGTAATTGCTTACCATCCACATAGTTGTTGCCGTCAAGAGTGATCTCAGATTTGAACTCTCCTTCACTCTGCTTTAAACCAAATCAGTTCCTTTTGGGAGAACCTCAGGGATCTCTGTTGTTATGTGCTACTTTTCCAGCAGACAAAACCTCTGAGCCACTTTTTCAGAGATGGAGGCAAGAGTGTCGCCCCTTTTTATGAGTAGGGCACTGGGTGGTGGCAGTGGCCTCTGATCTTCTTGGCTTGACTCTCCTGGCATGGAACCTATGCTTTATAAATAGGCTGGCAAAATGTCTATTGGGACCCCAGTATTCTTGCCCTGCTGTGTCTGGGAAAGAGCCTCCACCCCATGCTTGGGGGCTGGGGGGAGAAAGGGAGCACCTAACCTTTTGGCTGTACTCACCAGGGATTTAGCTTTTGCAATGCAACTCAGAGCTGGAGAGGATGAAAAATGCTGATGGGCTGTCACTGTGTGTGAGCTCTCAGGCCACTTGACTAGGAACTGAGGGGAGAGAATGGCTTGCATTCTTAGCCCACGTCCATCAGGAGTGGAATTTCTTTTGTCCTACTGAGCTGGAGAGGGTTGAAGAGAGAACAAGTCATATTTCAAGCATTGCAGACTGTTTTTAACCAAGGTTTAATAGATTTTCTTGAATCAAAGTTGTTTCATATGCTGTATGCTCTTAGGACAATTTCCAGAAATTTTAAATGGTTGTTGTTGCTGTTTTAAAAATAATTTTCAGCAGTTATGGTTGTTTTAATGAAGGATAGTTCTGTGGAGCTCCTCAGGCTGCCATTCCAGAAGTATCTGTTTGATTTTATAAATATAGAGTTTTAAAATTTTAGGGCTCTAAGTTATATATCTATGAGAGATTTTGTTAAAGGTAGAGTTATTAGATCCCAGTTAATTTTT
>NW_017731947.1:999267-1019210 GCF_001890085.2 Hipposideros armiger | reverse complement strand
CAGAGATGTAAGAATGCTCTGACAAAGATTTAAAAGAAGCTATGATTTAAAAAAATGGTTCAGTAAGTACTTATGAAATTATCGAAGGAAATGAAGAAAACAGAAATATTCAGCAAAGTAATAGAGATTCTCTGTAAGGAATAGAAGGAGATATTATGGAGAAGCAAACAAAAAGAGGAATCATTGGAAAGGAAAAGTTCATTAGATGGGCTCAACAGCAGAATGGAGGGTACAGAGGAAAGAATTGTAAGACAAAACGATAGAAATTGTTCAAGTTGACCAGCAAAGAGAAAATAGACAAGAAAAGTGAATTGAGCCTTAGGGGCCTGTGGGACTATAACAAATGATCTAATATTTGTGAATTAAAAAGTGTTTTAATCTGTAAATTAAAACCACAAAGTGATATCATTGCATACCAATCAGAAGAGCTAAAATTAAAAAAAAAATAGTAATAGCACCAAATGCGGGAGAAGATGCAGAGAAATTGAATCATTTACATATTGCTGGTGGGGATGAAAATTGGTTTTTCATTTTGAAAAACAGTTTGGCAGTTTTTTAAAAACCAAACATGCAATTATCTTACCACCCAAAAATTGCAATGCTAGGCATTTATCTCAGAGAAATAAACTCATATATTCAAACAAAAACCTATGTGTGAATGTTTACAGCATGAATGTTTATTCTTAATAGACCCAAAATGGAAACAACCCTCAAGTCCTTCAACTGATGAAGTAAACTGTGGTGCATTCATACTGTGGATTACGATTCAATAATACACGGGAATAATCTATTCACACAGGTAAAAACCTGGCTGAATCTCCAGAGAATTATGCTGAGTGAAAAAGCAAATTCCAGAAGTTTATGTACTGTATGATTCTATTTATATGCAATTATTAAAAGAACAAACTTAGAGACGTGAAGAACAGATTAGCGGTTGCCAGGAATGAAGAAAGGGGAGGGAGATGGGTGTGGTGATACAAGGGTGACATGAATAATCTTTGTGGTTATGGAAACGTATCTTGACTGTCTCATTGTCAGTATCCCAATGATGACATTGCACTATTGTTTTGCAAGATGTTACCACTGGGGAAAACTGGATAAAGGGTACACATGATCCCTGTCTGTATTATTTCTTATAGATGCTTGAGAATATACAATTATTATTTTTTTAATTTATTTTAAAAAGTCTATGCCTTATATGTAGTCCTTCTAAAGTTCTCAAATGCCTAGAAGTGAAAATTCAGTATTCTGTATAATTTCTTTTGAGGAAATGCAAACAATATGAATTAAACAACCTTAGGTTGTGTATTTTCCTTTGGAAATTTGTACGTGGTCAATTACTTGGTCTGATCGAGGCAGTTAAAAACTTAACAAGCCTTAGAATATTGCATTCCTCTTGAGTCCTATCTACTTATTTATATGAATTACTTATGTTGAAGTTGTGAACACTTATATCATATATGTGAGGGAACTGAAATAATATGTTCAAGATTGACCAGTGGTTCTGAAAGCAGGTTCTGAAGTCTCTGGAAGTCCCAGAGACTATTTCAGGGATCCACCAGGTCAATATTATTTCATAAATATTATCTGCCTTTTTCTCACTGTGCTGAATTTTTCATCGATGGTGGGTAAAACTGCTGGTACTTCAGCAAGAATCAAGACGGTGACACTAAAATGTAGTACCAGCCATTATATTCTTTACTGCCATGCACTCAGTAATGAAACTGCTAGTTACATTTTTTAAAAATGCCCTTAATGAAGCAGTAGAAATTATTGATTTTGTTAAATTTCAACCATTGGATAGATGTTGTTTTTAATATTCTATTTGATGAAATGGAAATTGTAAAAAAAAAAATCACTCCTGATATATACCGAAGTGTGATGATTGTTTAACAAAAGCACCTGTGGGAGTCTTGGAATTCTGAGTTGAACAAGCTGCTGTTTTATGAAATATCATTTTACTTGAAAGAACCACTGACACATAATCTATGGTTATTCACACTTGGGATCTTGCAGACATTTTCTTGAAAATAAACAAGACAAGTCTATGATATTAAGGAAAACAACTGACAGTAGTTGTTGCCGATGATCAAATTTGTGATTTTATCACAAAGTAAAAATTACATTTTTGAGGCACTTAAATCTCTTACTGTGATCTTGGCACCTTTCAAATACATGAGTTTTCTGATGAAATTGGTTGTGATATTAAGGAATGTGATTTTTAATATTGTATAATGAAATGTGTCAACATTTGGAAGATCTGTGTAACTTTGCGAACCAATATTTTACGAATGGTCCATGAATGATTGTAGCAAAATTAGGCATCAGTAAAAGAACATTAAAAAGTTCAAGAGAGACCAATGAATTTTAACATAATTGAATATGAAAAGTTAATTGATTTCACATTACAACTGCTCTTTAAGAAATGAAGGCCTGTCTAGCTTTGGTGTGGTATCAAAGAAGAATAGCCACTATTATTGGAAAAGGCTATTAAAATAATCTCCCTTTTTCCAACTTTATATCTGCGTGAAACTGAATTTTTGATATCTACTTTTAAAAGAACAATACATTGCAACAGTTGGCATATAGTAACCAAAATGAGAATCCAGTCAATTTTATTTAGGTCAGACATCAGGAAAACCTGATAAAATGTAAAGCAATGCCACTTTCTCACCATTTTTTTGGGAAAATAGTTATTTTTCATAAAAATAGATCTGTTCTGTTAACATGCAATGGATTGTTTATTTTAAGATAAATATTATAAACAATATAACAATATAACCCACAATAAAAATTAAAAAAAAATCTTTGGGGTCTTCCACAGCTTTTAAGCGTGAAAAAGATCCAAGGAGCAAAAGTTTCAGACCCAGTGAGCTGTATCATTACTACCTATGGATACAACAGTTTGAAGCACAGCCTTCTATATCCCTGTAGTAATATTCCTTGAAGCATGCTAATCTTTCAAATAATTAAACTATTGGCGAGCTATCAATATTCAATCCACACATGGAGCAGTGTTGAATATATGTTTCCAAAGTTGCACAAAAACTGGAAAATGGGTAAAGTCGGTTTTTTCCCAGCTGTACTTCCGGGTTGCATAGGCTTTAATTTACTTTTCCCCTTTTAAGTTCTTTACATATGGAAACCTTTTAATATACATGAAAGCAAAGAGAATAGTACAATGAAATATAACTCCATGGACTTATCCAGTTACCACAATTATCAAAATTTTGCCTTCTTGGTTCAGTGATCATTTTTCCATTTTTTTCCCACTGTAGTGTTTAAAAGACAATTTCAGACATTGTATCTCTTCACTCACAAATGCTCTAGTGCTCCTAACAGGTAAAGGATGTTTAATAATATAAAGATATTTTAAATTCAGTATAGAATAATTTTTTGCATTCATCTGATAGCCAGTATATGATTGATACTCCCCTTATTGCTCTCAAAAATGTCTTCATAGTTTGTTTGCTAATAATATGAGAATGTGAGCAAGTTCATGTATTGTATATGCATTATATATCCCTTAGTCCATAATAGTTCCCCGCTCCTCTTTGAAATGCCAATTCTTTATTGAAGGAAACAGTTAATTACCATAAATTTCTCCTTGTTCTATATTTTGTTGATGGCGAACTTTTGAAAGTGTTCCTCTATTCTGTTTATTTTCTGCAAACTTGATAGATGTATGGATTCAGGTTCTTGTCTTTTTCAGGGAGAAGCTGAAATAATTATAGGTGAAGTGGTGAAGCTGTATAATTATTGCATTATACCAGAGGGAACATTACTTTTAATAATATGGAGATTGATCTGTGGCTCCTTGTGTTGTAAGCCTGATTTAAATTTTCATTTCAATTTTCCCAGTAATCTGTCTTTGAATGACTTTAGCATACACTGATAACCATTGCCAATGTATAGAATTTCATTAGAATTTTCAAATGGTGATCTTTTTCTGATTCTATCATTACCTCTGCTCTTTTTGTCCTTGAATCTTTTTATCCTGTGATTCTTCCATAAAACACAATATTCTCTCATTAACTATGTAGTTATAGTGCACACAGGAAAGACAAGACAGATGTGTGATTTTTTGTATTTATTTACCAAGTTTTAGAACAATGAGTTGGTATCATAGCAACCTTCAAGAGTGACCAATAATTAATTTTTAAAATATCATTGTTTTCATATATTTTATGTATTTTAATCTATTTCTCTCATTATTCTTTTTGATTTTCAAATTGTCTCATTTGGGGCCATTGATAACCCTTTCTTGTTAGCTCCTATACTCACATTTCTATCACATTTCTGTGATTTGCCTGTTTTACTTAACAATATGGTTTGGAGATGTCTCCACAATATCTTTCATAATTTCCTTTCTTTGTTGTATGTCAAGCTGCCCCAGGATAGTCTTAAACATTTCCTTCCCTAGTTCTTCATTAGCCACTTCTCCAAGGAGCTGGTACATTTTAGAAGGAAATGGTCTAGGTACCAGGGATTCGCATTGGCCTCAGTTTATTTTTGTTTCTTGATATTTATAGTTAACAGAACTGGGAGACATATTTCTTTAAAAAAGAGAAAAGTAAATCAAGAGATTATAAAATTCAATTGAAATTTAACATTATAGTGTTTTTACTTGTTTGATTTTATATTTTCATCTGTTTTCTTATATTGAAAAACTTCATTTCTAATAAAATTAATGATTAATTACTTATTTTATCCTATTTATATATAGATGTATATGCATAAGTTAATATTTTAATATTCTAACTAACAGTAATATTGTTGAATGTGTATTTTTTTTGACATTAGGATGTACCCCAAATTATGAATGAGTCAGGGATAAATGCTGATGCAAATGACCAATAGAGGTGGGTAAAGAAAAAAGGTGATAAGGATGGGTTTTGATGAAGAGAGTTACAGTTAAATAAAAGAAACTTTGTAACCTTTAGCAGCTGTATGCACAAAATGTTAATAACACACAAGGTTAGGTATAGCCCAAGATATGAGGAACGGTTGTAGAGATGTTAGTGATTACTTTCCCCCAACCTTTTATTTTGAGTCATTCTTGTTCTCTTCCTATAGATTTATTTCCAACTCAAATCCTGAACAATTTTTAGCCAGTATTGAAGAAATAAAGATATTCTAAGTTATATAATTGAGTAAAATCTGGAACTTTGATTGTAGACTTATCCACCAATAACCCAACAGTCAAGAGTTTTTGTGTGTCAATGAGTTAATTTACTTTTTTTTTTTTTTGGCCCTGTGTCAACAAGATGTTGAGCTATCTAAGGTTAAATCTTAATCAAAATGGTTATAGGCAGTGAGATTCAGCTGTGGTTGAATAACTTATTTTCAAATGATCTTGACATTACAAGGAAAAGCTATATGTTTATAATATTTTTGAAATTTACTCTACCGGGCCTGTAATGATGCATTACACAAGCAGCGTTCTATTGTAGTTCCCTGCTTAGCACTCATGTTTTCTACTGATAACTGGAATGCTTGATATGAAGACTTATTCCTGCCTGGGGGTCAGTGCCAAATGTTTCTATACCCTATGTCAGGTTGCTAACGTTTTCTGTAAAAGGACAGATAGAAAGTATTTTAGGCTTGTTGCAACCACTCAACTTTACTATGTTAGTGCAAAAGTGTGTAAAAGAATAAGTGTTGGTGTTCTGATAAAACTTTATTTATAATATTCTTTGGCAGCAAAACTCACCTCCCAGAAGTAATGTTGTTTCTCAGTAAATGGAGCTCCTGAGTTATCATGAGGCTGACTCTGTAGGTACCTGGGGTTGGAGTAAAGTCAATTTTAGGAGAACTAGCTGAGTGCTCTGTCCCAGACACTGAACTGAGAGAGAAGAAAGAGAGCTGTGTTCCTCCCTCTCGGACGCATGTCTAATACCCTCAGGAAAGCCCTCTCTATTGGTTAGCACACTCCTGCTGAAGCGGTTTATAGGGAAAGACATCTGGATTTTCGAAGAGGGCATTTCAGGTTAAAGCTGAGGGGAAATTATTAAGCTACTTAGCAGGAGTTTCAAGGCCCTTACTACACCATTCAGATTCTTGGCTAGATCCCCCTATGGCCAGGATTTCCAACCCCACCCAAAGGACATATTCCTTCATCTCATTAGAAGCAGTTTTTATAAGGAAAGAGAGTACACCCAAACAGGCAGCTGTCATTATCAAACATCCTTTGTAATCAATCTTGTGTCTACCTGCTTATTTCCTTGTTCAGGAATATGGACACCTACATGGAGGGTTAGCTGCTGTGGGCGAGCCTTTGAAGGTCTCTTAGATGGTGCATCCTATGAGTATAGTTACCTATGAGGACGCTGGCAGGTCATGTCAAGCACATATCTGTGAAGGGGTAAGGGAGTCCTGTAGGGGTGGGATGGGCAGCTGGAGGGAATTCTGCTCAATCTAACAGTACTTCTCCAGGTTCACTCCCCAATGCACCACACGCCAATTTTTCCCTCGAGTTAGGCTGGTCTTGCATGTCTCTTCCTGCCAAAAAATCTTTCTCCTTGCAAAGAAGAAGGATCTTCCCTCTAGGTCATGACAATCATTGAGAAACAGAATTTATAAAGAGTAAAATAATAATAATAATAATAAAATAGCTGCCTAAATTACAGAAACAGAAAATAAATTAGTGGTTGCTAGGGCCTGGGGTTGGGGAGAGAGGCTAAATTTTGGGGGGTGATGGGATGTTCATTATATTGATTGCAATCTTGACTTCACAGTGTACATGTTTGCAAAACCCCACAGAATACACACACACACACACACACACACACACACACACACACACACGCACGCACGCACACAAGATGATAGGCTGTATAGGCTGATCCCTGTTTCACTCCATTATTTAAGATCCTTCTGTAAGCATACTGTACATAGATCCCTTTGTGTGATTTCTCACTGAAAAATTGGGCCATGCAGTTATTAACGCTTTTTGAGCTATGACTGAGGTCTTTCAATCAGGAAGTCAGACTGATCTACCTGACTGCCCCTTGGAGACCAATATCTATGACCAACTTAATTTTCACAATCTATTCTCCCTTGGATCTTCATTTCCATTTTTCACTGAGTGTTACTGAGCCATAGCTTACTCTACTCCCGAGGTTGTCCAAGTTTAAGATCTTAAAACAAAGAAACCCCTATATACCAAGTCTTGAAAAATACAGAAGTTTATTTTTCTCACCCAACATTCAAAAATTACAGCATAGAAAGGGCATCTCCAACATTGTTAACATGTGGCATACATCTCTGGGTCCAATGATGCTAGTGGCTCCAGATCTCATAATCTCCCAGTTAGTAGAAAGTGGAAAAAGGGACTTGGGGATCATATGTACACTCCTTTTCATAGTCTCAATATAGAAATGGCATATATCACACCTGCTCACTTACCATCAGCTAGTTCTTAATCACTGGCTATGTCAAATATCAACGGAGGATGGGCAATATGGTTTCCCGCTGGTCATCGATGTATTCAGCTAATACTTACAAGTTCTCATGTTAAAGGAGAGAAAAATAGATTTTGTTTGTCAACTGGAAATTTCTATGGTACTATGTTTAAAAAGACTTGAAGGTTCAATGTTGATAAGAGAAAAGTCCTTTGAGAAATGTGTTGTGTATCCATAAAATGCACAATTTTTTCAGAGCCATACTAGGTTGATAGTCTACTCGCTCCCACATTTTTAGGATATCATAAAAACACTCTGCAGTCTCTATTAAGACCTAGTTTATGATCTAGCAGTGTGGCAGAATACAATATTAAAACCCATAGAAATAACACCATAATAGAAAATATATAGATCTAGCTTAAAAGAAAGAGAGAACTCCAGATGCCAGAAATAAAAGGGAACTTAAAATGAGAAAAAACATATTGGTGTTTCAGTGGCTTGAAAAATTATTAAAACTGGATAAAGGCCTTGGGGCCTAGAGTTTGAGTTTTGTAAAGACAATATATTTGCATTGTGGTGTTTTTAAATCCATTCTACCAATCTCTGTCTTTTGATTGGTATATTTATACCATTAAATGTTAAGGTAATTATTGATATGTTAGATCTTAACATTGCCATTTTATTATTTATCTGTTTGTTTGCTCTGGTATTCATTCCTTTGTTTCTATTTTTCTTCCTTCCTGTGGGTCACTTGAATACATATTATGATTTGATTTTGCTTTACTTATAATGTTTTTCATTTGTCTCTTTGTATAATTTTCTATGTGATCTAGGTATTATAGTATACTATGTAACTCACCACAGTCTACTGGCATCAACAGTTTACCACTTTCTGTGAAATATGAAAACTGTACTTCCATTTAGGTTCCTTTACCTTCCCCACTTTCAAATGCTATCGTCCGGAGTGTCAGATGGTATAATTTTTTCAATTATCAAATATAAAATTTATGAAGAGAATGTCAGTCTATTCTATGTACCCATACTTCTGCTTTTTCCATTGATCTTCCTTCCTAATGCTCCAAGATTCCTTTTTTTTTCTTCTTTATAATTTCATTTATGTCAGAAGAACTTCCTTTACTCAACTTTTTTGGGTATGCCTGCTAACAAATTCTTCTCAGATGAAATACCTTCACCTGAGTATGCTTTTATTTCTCTTTATTCTTAAAGAATAATTTCACCAAATATAGAATGCATAGTTGGCAGTTCTTTTCTTTCTATACTTGAAAAACGCTGTGCTTCTTGTTCCCGCACCATGGCTTCAGATGAGAAATCCTCTGTAATTCAAATTGGTGTTCCCCATAGGTAATCCATCATTTCTCTTTGGCTGCTTTCAAAATTTTTTTGTCTTTAGTTTTCAGAAATTTAATTATGATGGATTAAATGGCATGGATTTCTTAGGACAAAGTTTTCTTGGACTGTTGGTCTGCTCTTGATAAAATTATGAAACATTTTTTCTTTACCTTTTAAGTAATCTGTCTAGATACCAAGGATTCTGCATCTTATCAAAATAATTTCCTGTGCTTTATGTTTTCTTTATTGAGTCTATGATTACTTAAGAAAATAAAACAAACAAAAAGCAAACAAAAAAATCCTTGACTATTTTCTATTAAAAGGTTAAGTGTTTTTACAACTATGTGATTTTCTGCATTTGCCCTCGAAGTCTCTCAGTTTGGTCTAAAGGAAAACTAGGTATTATTTCACAGTGACCCATGATCCTATTTAATGAAGTGTTTTAAAACCTTCTGATATTTTTGACAAGCTTCCAAAAATCAAATTCTAAATGAAGTCTTTTGACCTCAAACTAAATTTGGGATTTTAAAAAGGGCCCTTGAAACATCTCAAAAGATGTGTTCTCTCTTCTTATAAAACAGAGATATTAAACTAAATGGGCTTATTTGATAAATTACATGAGCAGCATTGCCAAATAATAACTGCTGCAAAACTTCCTTTATGCTATATTTATATACACATATGTTATTATTACAAGTGTTCCTGCAAACGTGCTTCCCAAGGTTATCTGCACAGCCCCACATGTCATGGGGTGGTAACCTGAGACCTGGCCCTGCTCTCCTTCGCGCATCAGTAAAAGGGGATCATTACAATGATGACATAACGTAACATGTGAAGACTTGCCTCTGCTGCAGGACACTCTGCAGACTTTGCAGAAACATCTGCAAGGGAGTGGATGGGCAGTGAACCCACAGAAAATACAAGGTCGGGCACCGCTGTAAAGTCTTTGGGAGTCATATGTTTAGGTAAGACACGTATTGTCCCAGAAGCTGTGATTGACAAGGTGTAAGACTATCCAATCCCTATGAACATGAAAGAAATGCTGACCTTTGCAAGGATTTGGGTGTTTTGGAGGACTTTCATTCCCCACCGGGCATAATACCTCCATTCCCTATACTGCCTGGTGAAGAAAGGGCACTTGAGGGACAGGAAATCAGAGCAGTCAGTGCCTTTGAAAAGCAAAAATACTAGTGAGGCAGATGAAAGCTCACGCAGGGCATCTCCCAAGCAGGGCCACCATTTGATCTGGGTGTGTCTGTGACTGCAGAAGATATGAGTTGAGCTCTGTGGAGCTCCACAGAAGGAGAGAGTACCCCTGGGATTTTGGTCCCAGTCCTGGAAGAGGGCAGAAACATGATAAACCCCCATAGGAAGAAGGGTCACCACAGCACCCAGGTGGAATGGCAAATTGCCAAGGATGCCAGATTGTCCTTGAAATATAGTAGTGGCTTGATTAATGTAGCAACAGCATGTCCTGAGTGTTCTAAGTAATTCCCAAAGATATTACAAATGATGTCTGGGGCCATCCATCCTCATTCCCAACTGAAGAAGGGTTGATTGTATTGGCCTCCTCCTTCTGAGTGAGGGTTCTAAATATGCCTTGGTTTGTGTAGACACTGTTCACTGATCTGGCCTAACCTAAGCTTTATCCTGTCACCATGCAAACCACAATGCCACAATTACGGGATTTAAAAAGCCAAGTACCATGTATGGATATGCTTGTTGAATAGACAGTGGTCAGGGGTCACATTTTAAGAGTCTTGATTAGCAAGATTGAGCAAAAGAACATGACATTGAATGCAGTTTTCATCTGTATAACCTGCAAGCAGCAGGGTTAGTGGAAAGGAATAGTAAAATACTAAAGCAGCAGATGAAATTATTAACTGGTAAAATTACCCTGGCTGGGTGAACTAAAGTACCATCCCAGGCTTTGGAATCATCATTTGGAATCACCAGTAGAGCCTGTTGCCCCATATGCCCAACTGGGAACCCTTGCCAAGGCACCAAATACATGGTAAGAACTTCCCCTTCAGATCGAAGAGTGGGTATGAAGGTCATGGGAAAGAACCATTGTCCTGGCTCTTATTGTAGAGCAGCGGTTCTCAACCTGTGGGTCGCGACCCCTTTAGGGGTCGAACGACCCTTTCACAGGGGTCACCTAAGACCATCGGAAAACACATATTTTCGATGGTCTTAGGAACTGAGACACCGCTCCTCTATCCGTCTCCAGGCGGGTCCGCCCACATGCAGATACACTCACATATGAGTACCCGGCATGATGACATCATTGTGCCAACCCCATCACATACACCCCGTACAAATACAGGTGTATGTGACAGGGTTGGCGCCATAATGTACTTATGCGGACCAGTCACACTCGTGTAGAGAGCAGCTACTGTGTAGAAAGCAGCTGCTGTGTTGAAAGCAGCAGTATTGGAGGTAAAACGACACTTCATGAATTATAAATATTTCACAATATATAATTATATATTGTTTTTGTGATTAATCACTACGCTTTAATTATGTTCAATTTGTAACAATGGAAATACATCCTGCATATCAGATATTTACATTATAATTCATAACAGTAGCAAAATTACAGTTATAGAGTAGCAACGAAAATAATTTTATGATTGGGGGTCACCACAACATGAGGAACCATATTAAGAGGTCGCGGCATTAGGAAGGTTGAGACCCACTGCTGTAGAGCAACATACTATGCTGCTGAGAACACCAAGTCCCATCACACCTGAGAAAGGAATAATCTACTGGAATTTGCAATGGGACATCCCACCAGGGCCCGTGAGGGGGAACTGTTCAGTCTCCACTGGGATCCGATTGCCCTGTTGCAAACTGGACCTGTTGACAATCACTATGCTTGGAACGGAGCATGCATCACTGAAAGAGGGGAGGGGTGGGGGTGCTGGTGTGGTATATCCTGCCCTCCACCATCCATCTCCTCATGCCTGACAGTGCTGTCTCTCCCAGCCAGCATGTATGGTATGCACAACCTGGTCAAGTCCCCAAAGCTGCCATCCTCCCTTTCCTCAGGGCCAGGGGACATGTTCTGTTTTCCAGTAGTACCACCATTTGGCTGCTGTCTTTGTTGCCTTTGTTGGACTGGCGGACATTATAGCACACATACTAAATTCACCCAGCAAAGCTTAAATGATAGCTGGCAAAGCCTGTCCTTACTGAACACTGAAATGTCTCTAATGAGAAAAGCTGTCCTCCAAAAGGGCCTGGGCTTAGACATTATCACCACCTCGAAGGGAGGCACCTGTGTAATTAACCAAACAGAATGTTGTATGTTTATACTTGATGAGTCTGCTAACGTATTATCTTTATTAAATCACACCGAGGACACAAGTGAATGCCTTGAATGATCCAATACTCAGCCTAGGGGACTTAATCAATTAGTGGTTCAGATCATGGGGCTCTTGGCAAAAAAAAAAAATGTTACTTACTTTGGGAATCATTATTTTGAGCTATGTTTTCTTTTGCACATGCCTATATTGTTGCTGCGGTATCTGCCTCCAGTGCAGCCAGATAGCTGCCGAACGAGACACCTGCACATTACTGAACCCCCTTGCTGACCACTCATGGTGCTACCAGCCAACCGGCAGCCCCCCCACCACTGAGAAACTTTTAAGTGTTCTTTCTTATAGAAATGTTCAGTCTCCTCCCTAGTTTCTTAGCCCCTGGCTTTGATTACTGTTCTCATCAGTCTGTGAATCCTAGGCTAAAGATTTCTCCTAGCCTGAATCCTAGAATTCTGCCCCCTGCTTCTTGATTGCTTTGTAAATCAGTTTCCTAATCCTAAACAATAGAGGTCTCCCACCCCTGCTTCAGATAACTACTTGAAAGCCTGTGGCTTCCTAATATCCCCCAGGCCAGTAAGCTAAATGCCAAACCCATTCTGGGCCCAGACAACTGACACTACCTGATGACAGGCTGAATAGACCACAGGCTTCATGAGAGCTAACAGGTTTATTAATTAAAATCTATTTTTCCTCATTCAGGGGCCTTGGGGATACAAAATATACCCCAACAAGATTGCCAGTCACAACCAAAGAAGCCAACACAGCCTTCCAGGCGGAGCTGCAGACTCCTTCCTCTCATCTGAGATCAGCTTGGGTGACAGTTCTGTGAACCCCCCAATAGGCAGGGACAACTCTACGCCCCTGCCCAGCAGGAAGCAGATACAGAAGAAAAGACCTCCTGTCCCTCAACTTCCCATAGAGATTTTTATGAGGATCATGTCTCTCAAGGGGAAAACAAGGCAGGCAGTTAGAGGCAGGCATTGGGTCTCTGCATTCCTGCACATCCCACAGAGTGTTACTGCCAAGGGGACATCCTCTCTACATTCAAAACTCCCCTTTGTATTGTAATTACCTACCCCTGTGGGAAAACAAATCGGCACAAAATACCCAACTAGATCAGACCAGTCACTCGCACTTGCAAAGTATCTCTTGTCAATCATAAGTGCCAATCAAGTGGCTCCACGCCCATAGGGGAACAGCCCATTCTAGAGAAAGGAGATTAAAACTCCAAGTCCTGGGAAGTCCGCCTTGCTCTGTTTTTGACCACTTCTTCCCTTTTTGAACCCCTTCCTCCCTTTTCTGAGCCTTTTGAGCCTTGCCTTTGCGCGTGGCCCACTCCAAACTCTTTGAAATGTACTATCCCTTCTAATAAACTACTTTTTACTCGGGTATTTCGTTCAATTCTTTGCTCGAGTTGCCAAGGACCTGGACTTTGCGCCGAGAAGGGCCCCCTCTCCGACAACAAGGGCGCATTACGGTAGAAGGGGGCATGCAAGGTTGTGACAGTCACAATAAGTGGAGTGTTGGAGAAGGTCATTGAGAGGGTGTGATTGCCAGTTGACCCTGGCAATTGGAGGCTCCTTATCCTCTCCCCTGTCCTTGGAATGTACGTTGTGCCCACTGTTCCCACAGTGGCAACCATTTTCAAGGACATAGCCTTGAGAGAGCAATGTGTTTTTGAGACCCACTGGACGGTATACATGACTGAACCCAGTTAAGGCTTCTATAAACTTTTTAGATTCTGGCAGATATGCGCAGAGATCTATTTGTCTTGTGGTTGCCCAAGACAAACCTCATAAGTAAGTTCCTTTGCTTATTAAGCTTACCACCTACCAGTCTGGAGTGGTCTGCCTCTTCTGTCTCTTCTTGTCCTCTGGGTACTGGTCAGAATTTGAACAAACACTCTCTTTCTCCTCTCCTTTGGGGGCTTTGATCATATGAATATGGAACTCCTCCCTTCTTTGAATGGTGCATGCTCCATCCCACAGAAAACAGAGGGCTTGGTACATTTTTTTCCAGCTGTTGGCTTTTTCTTTTATATTGGGGAAAACTTTATTAATCTGTGCTCAGTTCCACTGATAATATCCTTGGCCATCTTCACTCCATTATTGCACCTATCCAGCAAGATTTTTTTCCTCATTATTGTATATTTAGTCCCATTTTGTTCCCTTTAATAACTTCTATCTATTTGATGAGAATTTCTGTTTTTTAAATTTATTTCAAGAGGACTTGTAATTGCATGTTGAGACATTTTTATAGTGGCTGCTTTAAAACCCTTGTCAGATACTTCTGACAGTTGATTCATCTCAGTGTTGGTCTCTGTTGATTGTCTTTTGACATTCATGCTGTGATTTTCTTGGTATGATGGGTGTTTTTTTTATTGTATCCTGGACATTTTTACTCTTATGTTTAGGAAACTCTGGGTCCAATTTGAGTGTTTTACTTTAGTAGGAAGTCAACCTATTTAGGTTTATCACAAAGTGACTGGCCTGATTTTGTAGGCTATGGTTCCAATGACGGTTAAAATTTTAGAGCCTTTGAGGCCTTTTTTTAGGTATGCTTGGTTTATCTGGTTCTGCTGGGTCTCCCACTATTTCCCACTGATGCTCCCTAAGCAGGCAGAAAGCGATTTGGGCAGCTTGTTATCCCTTAGTGAGGTGTGAATGACGATGTTTCCCAGACCAGGTGTTTGCTATTGTGGTTTTTTCCCTGATGGTGTCCCTAGATGTTGAGGCTTGATTTCCGATTTTCAATATGTAAACTTGGATCCAGACAAGTACATATCTAGATTTAAACAATCTCTTCAAAGCTAGGACTACTAAGGACTATTTAGTCTGTGAAAACATGATCAGAGAAACTCTGCTCATAGTCTCAGATAATTTTACCCACTATTAAAGACTTAGTTCAGTCTCCACCAGCTATTGGGAAGAAAAAATATTTTTGAAAAAAGTTGATACAAACAAGCCAGTACCACACAAGCATATCGAGTCTAAATTTAAATTACTTATGTAGAGTGTTAATTTCCAGCTGAGATTAAATTATACAAACAGATATAACTCTTGTAAAATTCCTTAAGCCTTAAGAAAATAACTCAAAATGCTTCTTCAAGAAGATATTCAAAAACCAGGGCTCACTTATCTTTTGTAGAAGAGTGAAAGTTAGAGTCATAAATCAAAACAAAATTGCATTAGAAAATAAATAACCATGAAGAAGTGACAGCACCTGCTATAAAAAGTAAAACTGACATCCCAAAATGAAATAAAATGGAACAATTTAAAAAAGATTATAAGATTTTAAAATGATTAAAGAGGTCAAAAAGGAAGAGGAAACTATAACAAATAAGGATATTATGGAAGAAAATGTATCATTGAGGACTTAGAAATACCATTTGTATTATTTGTTATAAAATTCTTCCATCCAGGTGGCACATATCTGAAATTCTACTTTTCCCAAAGGTAAGTAATGTTACAAAAAGAAAGTCTGTGAAATAATGGTGGTAATTGTAAGCTTGGCTCTAATTTTGGTGTGTAGTCATTCATTATAACAATCCCTATTTAAAAAGTAACAAGAATTATTTTTAAAGCTTTAATAAGAAGAATCACAAGTGACAAACAGGAAGCATTTGTGTTGTTTCTACTTAAAGTTTTCATTTCAAATGTTAAATGACCCATGCGATTGATTAAATTGAAAGTTTAATGTGTGGCCTTTTATTCAACATCAAATTTTTTATGATTTATAATTTTAGTTCTCAGTTTATGTGAACTATTCTGTGTGCCAGAAAAATAAATTGCATGTTTGTGAGGATGCAGTGACATCTCTCTTAGAAATTGGGCCTTGGTCACTTACAACTAGATGACGCTTTTTCTTACAAAGACTGTAAAAGTAAAATTCGTATATCAAGAGGGAATAACTGAGGAGAGTGGTGACTGACCATGGTGTTCTCAAGGCATTTTGCAAAGTGGTCACGGGCCAAGCATGGGCATAAAGTGGAATCTGCATTACATTTATATAAACCACCAGCCACACCTTGTGACTCCCTGGGACCCCGACACACCCAGCTAGTGCTGCATTGCCGGGGACACTCTCAACACTGGGTCAACCCCTCAGTCCATGCACCTAAGGAGTCTTTCTCAATGGCTGCAGCCTATGGGCAGCAAGAAGGGGTAGGGGGGTCCTGGGCCTTTTTGCTAAGCTGTGCCAGGCCCAATACTGGTGGCAGCTGGCTCCGGTTCATAGCAAGGTCACCTCCATATACCTCTTCATCCAGTACAGGAAACAGCCAACCACATATAGCTTTGTAGCTCCTACTAAATAGCCCAGGCTGGTCATAGGCAAGGCTGAAATTGGGTTGCATGGATGCCACTCCCAAGAGACACTAGAAATAACACACTCAGAGGTCAGCCTCAGACAATACCAGAGCACTACCTGGTTAGCTCCACAGGTGACACATACAAAGGGTGGTCTCAACAGGCAGAAGAGCCCATGGGGACGAATCCACCTCTGAGGGGTCAGCACCCACACAGCAGCTCATATACTGTGGGCATAGCAAATTCCTATAGTCAGTCAGATGGGGAGTCAATCCCACCCACTGATGTCCCAAAAGCAATTAAGGCTCAACTGAAGCAGGAGGACACATACAAAACACACAAGAGACACTCCTGGGACACACGCACAGGTGACCAGAGGCTGCACCACTGGACCACAAGAGGTCACATTCTACATAAGACCACCCAGCAAAGACTGAGAGACATAGAAGATCTACCTAATACATAGAAGCAAACATAGAGAAGAGGCAGCCAGAATAAGGAAACAAAGAAACATCCCAAGTAAAAGAATAGGAGAAACCTCCAGAAATAAAACTAAATGAAATGGAGGAAAGCAACCTACCAGAGACAAGGCTTAAAACACTGGTTATAAGAATGTTTAAGGAACTTCAGTAAAGCGATAGTAAGCATAAAGAAGGATATAGAAACCATAAAAAAAGAACTAGTCAGAAGTAAAGAATACAATAACTGAAATGAAGACTATACCAAAAGGAATCAACAGCAGACTGAATGAAACAGAGGATCAAATCAGCTATTTAGAAGACAAGGTGGCAGAAAATATCCAATCAGAACACAAAAAGAAAAAAACAATTTAAAAAAAATGAAGACAGTTTAAGGGACCTTTGGTACAACATCAACCATAAAAATATTCACATCATAGGAGTTCCAGGAGAAGAGAAGGAGCAAGAGATCTGGAACCTACTTGAAGAAATAACGACAGAAAACTTTGTTAATCCGATGAAGAAAGTAGACATAAAAGCCCAGGAAGCACAGAGAGTCCCACACAAAATGAACCCAAACAGGCCCACACCAAGACACATTATAATTAAAATGGTAAAAAATAAAGACAAAGACAGAATCCTATAAGCAGCAAGAGAAAGGCAACTAGTTACTTACAAGAGAGCCCCCAAAAGACTATCAGCTGATTGTTCAACAAATATTTGCAGGCCAGAAGCAAGTGGCCGGAAATATTCCAAGTGATAAAAATAAGGGCCTACGACCAAGACTCCTCTATCCAGCAAGGCTATCATTTAAAATTAAAGGGAAAATAAAGAGCTTCCCAGAGAAGAAAAAGCTAAAGGAATTCATTACCACCAAGCCAGTATTACAAGAAATGTTAAAAAGACTTCTTTAAGAAGAAAGGGGACAAACTAACAAAAGAAGATAAAAAAATATGAATAATAAAATGGCAATAACTATGTACCTATCAATAATCACTTTAAATGTAAATAGACTAAATGCTCCAATCAAAAGACAAAGGGTAGCAGGATGGATAAAGGAACAAGACCCATGCATATGCTATCTACAGATCAAAAGACACAAATAGACTGAAAGTAAAGGGATGGGAAAAAGTTATTTCGTGCAAATGGAAACAAGAAAAAAGCTGGGTTAGCAAGACTTATTTCCAACAAAACATACTTTAAAATGAAGACTATAATAAGAGATAAAAAAGGACATTGCATAATAATAAAGGCATCCATCTAACAAAAGGACATAAACCTAGTAAACATCTGTGCACCCAACATAGGAGCACTTAAATATATAAAACAAACGTTGACCTGCATAAAGGCAGAGATTGACAGTAACACAATAACAGCAGGGGACTTTAACACCCCACTGACACCAGGACAGATCTCCCAGACAGAAAATAAACACAGAAACAGCAGCCTTAAATGACACACTGGATAGATGTTTTGAATTGATATTTTTAGAGCATTTCACCCCCAAAACAGCAGAATATACATTTATTTCAAGTACATGGAATAGTTTCCTAGATAGACAAAATATTAGGTCACAAAACAAGCCTCAATATATTTAAAAAGATTCAAATCATATTAAGCATCTTCTCTGACCACAATGGTATGAAATTAGAAATCAATTACAAGAAAAACCTGAAAAACACACAAACACACATAGGCTAAATAACATGCTCCTAAACAATGAATTGGTTAAAAATGAGACCAAGGGAGAGAAATCAAAAGATACCTTGAGGCAAATGAAAATGAAAACACAATGATCCCAAATCTATGAGACACAGCAAAAGCAATCCCAACAGGGAAACTCAAAGCAATGCAGGCCTACCTAAAGAAACGAGAAAATTCTCAAATAAACAGTCTAACTTTATACCTAAGAGAGCTGGAAAAAAAACACAAAAAACAGCAAACAAAGCCCAAAGTGAGTACAATAAGAAAATACAAAATATCAGAGCAGAAATAAACAAAACAGAGACTAAAAAAAAAAAAAATGCAAAAGATCAATAAAAACCAAGAGCTGATTTTTTGAAACTATAAACAAAATTGACAAGCCTTTAACCAGACTCATCAAGAAAAAAAGAGAAAGGACCCAAATAAATAAGTCAGAAATGAAAGAGGAGAACTGACGGTGGAAACCACAGAAATACAAAAATTTTTAGGAAAATACTAGGAGCAACTATGCACCAACAAATTGGACAATATGGAAGAAATGGTTAAATTCTTAGACGTATATAATCTTCCAAGGATGAATAAAGAAGAAATATAAAATCTGAACCAACCGATTACTATTAATGAAATTGAATCCATAATAAGTTCTCAACAAACAAAGGTCCTGGACCAGATGGCATCATAGGTGAATTTTGCCAAACATTCAAAAAGAATTAATACCTATTCTCAAACTCTTCCAAATAATTCAAGAGCAGGGAAGGCTCCCAAGCTCATTTGATGAGGCCAGCATTACCCTGATTCCAAATCAGACAAAGACATAAAAAACAAACAAACAAACAAAAAAACTACAGGCTGATGTCACTAATGAACACAGATGCAAAAATCCTCAACAAAAATATTAGCAAACCTAATTCATTAATACATTAAAAAGATCATACACCATGTTCAAGTGGGATACATTCCTGGTATGCAAAGTGGGTTCAATATCTGCAAATCAATTAATGAGATACACCACATAAACAAAATGAAAAATAAAAATCATATAGTTATATCAATAGATGCAGAAAAGCATTTGACAAAATCTAGCAGCCGTTTATGATAAAAACTCTTAGCAAAGTGGGAACAGGAGGAATTCTGAACAGAGTAACGGCCATATGTGACAAACCCACAGCTAATACCATTTTCAATGGGGAAAAGCTGAAAGCGTTCTTTTAAGATCAGGAAAAAGAAATGGGTGTCCACTGTCACCACTTTTATTCAACATAGTACTGGAACTCCTAGCCATAGCAATCAGACAAGAAAAAGAAATAAAAGGCATCCAAATGGGAAAGGAAGAAGTAAAACTGTCATTATTTGCAGATGACATGATATTATATATATATATATATATATATATATATA
>NW_017731947.1:950582-999207 GCF_001890085.2 Hipposideros armiger | reverse complement strand
ACTATTAGAACTGATAAATGAATTCAGTAACACAACAGGATACAAAATTAATATTCAAAAACCTAGGAATAAATTTAACCAAGGAAGCGAAAGACCAGTATTCATAAAATTATAAGACATTGAAGAGAGAAATGAAAGATACAAATAAATAGAACCATGTACCATGCTCTTGGATAGGAAGAATTAATGTAGTTTAAATGTCCATATTACCCAAAGCAATCTATAGATTCAATGCAATCCCTATCAAAATACCAATGGCATTTTTCCCAGAACTAGAACAAGTAATCCTATAATTTATATGGAACCATACAAAAACCCAAATAGCCATGGCAATCTTGAGAAAAAAGGACAAAGCTGGAGGTATCATGCTACCTGATATCAAACTATACTACAAGGCCATAGTAATCAAAACAGCACAGCACTGTCATAAAAACAGACACACAGATCAAAAGAACAGAATAGAGAGCTCAGCAATAAATCCAGGCCTATATGGCCATTTAATCTATGTCAAAAGAAGCAAGAATATACATTGGGGTGAGGCCATTCTATCCAATAAGTGGATCTGGGAAAACTGGACAGATACATGCTAAAAAAAAAAAAAAATGAAACTGGACCTACTTCTTACTTTGTAAAGAACAAACTCAAAATGGATTTAAGACTTAAATGTGAGGCCCAAAACCATAAAACTCCTAGAAGAAAACATAGAAAGTAAACTCTCAGACATTACCCTTAGTAATGTTTTCCTTTGGGCGAGGGAAACAAAAGAAAAAATAAACCAAGAGACTAAAAAGTTTTTGCACAGCAAAGGAAACCATCAACAAAATGAAAAGGCATCCTACTGAATGGGAGAATATACTTGCCAATGATACATATAATGTGTTGATATACAAAATTCATAAAGAACTAATACAACTCAACACCCAAAAAACAAACGATCCAATTAAAACATGAGCAGAGGATCTGAATATACATTTCTCCAAAGAGGACATACAGATGGCCAATGGACATACAAAAAGATGCTCAATGTCACTAATCATCATAGAAATGTAAATAAAAACCATAATGAAATACCACCTCACACCTGTCAGAATGACCATCATCCATAAGTCAAGTGTTGGAGAAAAGAGAACCTTTGTGCACCATTGGTGGTATTGTAAATTGGTGCAGCCACTATGGAAAACAGCATGGAGGTTCCTCAAAAAATTAAAAGAATAGAACTACCTTATGACCCAGCAATTCTACTCTTGGGTATTTATCCAAAAAAATCCAAAACACTAATTTGAAAAGACTTGTGCACCCCTATGTTTTCTTCAGTGCTAGTCACCATAGCCAAGATGTGAATATATATATATATATATATATATATATATATATATATATATATATATATATATATATAAAATGAAGTATTACTCTTCCATAAAAAAGGGTGAAATCTTACTATTTTCAACAATGTGGCTAGACCTAGAGAATATTATTCTAAGTGAAATAAATCTGAGAAAGACAAATACCATATGTATTATATGTGGAATCTAAAGAACTGAATGACCAAACAAACAAAACAGAAGTAGATTCATAGATACAGAGAACAAACTGATGGTTCTAGATGGGAGGGGGGATGGAGGGATGGGTGAGAAAGGTAAAGGGATTAGGAAGTACAAATTGGTAGTTATAAAACAGTCACAGGGATTTGAAATACAGTATAGGGAATATAGTCAATAATACTGGAAACACTGTATATGGTGTCACATGGGTACTAGATTTACTGGGGGGATCACTTCACAAATTAAATAAATGCCTAACCACTATACTGTAAACCTGAAACTAATATAAAATAATATTGAATGCCAACTAAATTTTAAAAATATATAGTTATGGGATGTAAAGTACAGAGTATATGGAATATAGTCAATGGTATGGTAATAGCTATGTATGGTGTCAGAGGGGTAGCAGACCAGTTGGGGTTATCAGTTTATGAGGTGTGTAAATGTCAAATCATTATGTTGTTTTGTACACTTGAAACTACTACTAACAATAATAAAAAGGAAAAAAAAAGAGGGAATAAGTCAATAGAATTGCAAAGTGGCTTACAAGCAGATATCCTCTAAGCCAGCGGTTCTCAACCTTCCTAATGGTGTGACCCCTTAATACAGTTTCTCATGTTGTGGTGACCCCCAACCATAAAATTATTTTCGTTGCTACTATATAAATGTAATTTTGCTACTGTTATGAATCGTAATGTAAGTATCTTTTTGTTTTCCGATGGTCTTAGGCGACCCCTGTGAAAGGGTCATTTGACCACCAAAGGGGTCGCAACCCACAGGTTGAGAACCACTGCTCTAAGATAATATGAAGGTAAAAGCCGCATAGTCAGAGCATGTATTTGATTATGATATATCCTATATACTATTATTTTCTTCTGACTAATATACAAATTCACATTTATAGCTTATTATAATAGATTGCACAATGAGAAGTTTGTATTTCTTCTATGAAATATTTATAAACATTAAAATACGATTTTTGCTTGTATTTGATGCTGATAAAGTACTAGGAACTTCCAAGGCTCCATTTTCTCCACCTCTGATCAGGTGACATGTGTTATGAAGTCTAATAAGAGAATGTCTTACAAGAGGTTTAATTGGAGGTTCTTCCATTTAGTGTATACTTTTTATCATCACTAGCCTCATAGGTAAGTTATGAAACAATTAAAGATTTTATTTGAAGCGTTGAATTTTTCTTGCCCTCTCTCCTCATTCCTTACTTTTGCTGCAACATGCCCATATTTTTGAAGACATGTCTTGGTATTAGATTTCTCTTCCCCAGACATGGGTCATGCTCAATAATTATGCCTCTTTCCCCATCAAAACTTTCATTCCTAAGTGTCTTGTGTCAATGGTCCTTACCATTGTGAAATAGGGAGTTTTCTTTTTATAATCAAATGATTATCACAAACTCCTCACTTACAAGTAATTGTAATCTTGATGTCCAACAAGTCCTACATCATATACGTATGGTGATGAGCTAATTATATAATATGCACTGTGTACTATTTTAAAGCAGTACATATTTAGTTACTCTCAGGGAGAACTGTATACATGATAAAATAGTAGTGCATTGGAATGTAACACATTTATTCAATCTGTGAACAATGCTTGCTCTATACTTTCATTTGCAAGACCTATGTGATAATTGACTCAACTATTGAACAAAATGATTAAGAGCCAAAGCCTACATCTTTTTACAGGGGTAATTGTTTCAGTTTTCCATTTTTATTCTCTGTTCTAATATTATCCCCTCAGGGATTCATATAATAGGCATTTCAAAGATTTGCTGAATGAATTAATGGACCCATAGTTCCTTTACAATGGGTGGCAAAACCTTTGTTGTGTAAGATGTTTCCGACCAATGTGTAAACTGGCTAACATGTTATTCTTTCTAGGTAACAAAACACCCAAATCCTGTTAGAGGGCAGGATAATAATTTGGTTTAGTTTAATTGTAGAAGGCCATTTAAGAATGGAGCACATTTTGTGACTATAAAATGCTGATAAGCAAATCTTATGTCACCTTTACCACAGTTGGGATTTATAAGCACAGTAGCATTTTTTCAGTAGTTTTTCAGGAAGATAGATTACTGGTGCCATGTGGGTGGTTTCCATTAGGCTGATGAAATTTCTTCCAAAGACATTTTGTCCCTGTGAATGAGGATGAATAGTTTGGCTATCACAGAAGCTTTGGGTAGGCCCCAAGGGTGCTGCTACAACAGACTTGACCTTAAAAGGGCAAAGATCTAAGATGTAGAGAAAATATAAATTGGAATTCTGACAAAATATTGCAGAGCTTCCTCAGATTATAGAAATCAGTACATTTGTTCTTAGATGCAATTATCAAGTAATTGGTGATACAACACACTGGGATTGCCAAAAAAAATGTGAAAAGCTGACTCTGATCTGAAGGGAAGTGATGCAAGATAAGCAGTAAACTTTGGTCTTTATAAAGGAATTTTATTTATGGCCTTGCCTGAAGTGATTATTGTTAACCTAAACAACTCAGAAACCAAATCTAAGCTAGAAGGCACCTTACAAAGTTCTTCTGTGTCATAAGTCAAAAGTTCTTAAAAAGGAAGGTTAACAAATTAGCTGCTCGTATACTCTGGTTTCAGTAATATCGGGCAATGAATCTTTAGGCAACCTCCAGTCTATTGATTATGTTACTTTTTTATTATATTTGAAGTTTATTTATTTGTGGAAAACTAGGTCAGTTATAATAGAAAGCAACATTATTTTGTGAAGGGTGGAATAGTGCTTCCTCTTATTTTTTCAGGGATGGGGGGCAAACTATTTCTATATTGAAAAATAATGAAAATACTGCAGGCATCCTCTTAGTGAAAACAATCATGATTAATGATTGCTTATTAAATCAAGTTAATATGTGGAATTATATAGATAATGATAGATAGATAGATAGATGATAGATAGGTCTCCTTGCTTTGCACAGCTCTGATATGCACAAATTTCAGTTAATACAGTTTAAATAATACCAATACCCTTAATAATGTTATAGATAAGTACTATCTCATCTACAGTCAGTATTCTAATTTTGCCCATTGACCAAATAATATCTTTTCTAATGATTTTGTCTTTCTTTGTCCAGGGTCTAGTCCAGAATCATGTACTGCATGTAATTGCTGTATGTTTTCCTTTAGTTTTCTTTTTATCAGGACTAGTTTCTCTGCTTCCCTTTGATAAGTACAGGGCAGTTATATTGTAGAATCTGCCCCAGTTCACATTTGTCTGACGTTTCCTCATGATTATATTCAGGTTATACATTCTTGAGAGGAATCCTACCCAAATTACGTTGTGTTCTTCTTGGTACTTGACATCTCATTGCTTGATGTCGTTTTGTCCCACTAATCCCTTACATGGTGGCCACCTGTTCTGCTCACTTTTCTTTCTTGGTAATTACTAAGCTCTTTGGGGTGTGTGATTTGTGGGGGGAGGTTCTTTGAGACTGTGTAGATCTACACATCTTCATCAGCTTTCCACACACCAGTTTCACATTCTTTTATAGCTGCCTTGCCCACACCAAGATGGAGTGTATTTTTTAAAATAACCTGTCTAATTTTGCAAAGAATTCAGCTGAGTCTTAAGAGAAACAACTCTCTTTGTACGTATTACATTATTAAAATAAGAAGTATGTCTAGCCTTCACAGAAAAGGTGAAATGTGGCACTGGACATTAACAAACACTCAATTCAAAATTGGAAGTGGGAGGGAAACAAAGTGGACAACTAGCTTTGAGCACTCAGTGTGTAGTAGATATTAGTTAGTAGTTTTATATAGAAAATGGGGAGTGTTGGTTAATCCCACAAGTCAGTTAGAGAATATAGCTTTGACTTCATTGAATTGATTTATTAAATAATATTTTCAAGGGCCAGGATTTCATGAATGATGGACTAAGGAACTCAGTAAACTAACTCCCCAGCAAAACCACTTTAATTGTTTATGTTTAACTTTAACCAGTTCTCACTGGTGAAAATTATTACTTTTTATGTCATCTGAGGACACGAGATTGTTGTAAGGGCATACAGAAAATGGAGAATCATTTATTCAAGAATAAATCTCAGTAAGAACAGAGAAATTCTGTGGCAGTCAAGCCACCTATTCCTCCAGCTCTATGTTCCAGAAGCTCTACCTGAGGCACGTGCCAGCAGGAAGACAAAGGTTTATTCTCTGGAAAGCTCCCATCTGAGGTTAATATTTCATGCTGGGAGGAGCCGGCTTCTGGTGTTTTTCATCCTCCTCCTCTAGCTTCATGTTGAGAGAAAGTCTGCTCTAAGGAGGTGCAAATAAGAGGCCTCGGAGTCCCTTCTTCTACCCAGGTGTTACTCATACAGCAAGGGCTCTGCCCAAAGGGTGGAAGACCAGGAATACTGGGAACCCGATTGCCCCTGCTCCAGTTCACTTCTAGATCAGAAGCTCCCCACTAGCAAGTGCAAGCCAAGGAAAACAGAAGCTGCCCACTGGCCTTTGTGCCCACCCATTGAGTGAGAATGCCGCTTTAAGAAAAGTGGGTCCCTGTTCTCAACTATGGTGCAGGGAACAGTGGTTTTTGCTCAGTGGGAAAAGCAGGCCATCAGAACAAAGAGCTCTGTAGCTTTGCCTGAGGTGACTTTTCTGAAACAGAAAATGGAGAACTCCATGCCTAACGGTGTTGTTGAAGATAGTATATAGATTTAGGTGGAGAGCAATTAAGAGGGGCTTAGTAGCGTCATATACAGTGAAAATGGCAGCGCAGCTGGAAGTTTGATAGAATCAGGGAAAGAGACAGACAAGATGAGCCCTCTTGGGATTACACTCAGCTGTGGGGGTTGGGAAGGCTCTGCCTTTGTTAAAGGCTGCACCCACTGGGAGCAATCAGACCAGGATGTGGGCAGACTTGAAACCATTCCCTAAGCCTCACACAGCTCCATCAACACAGGAAGTCTCAGTGATACAGGGGGTTGCAACATAAACTCTGACCAAACACCGGCTGATCAGTAAACTACTCTGACTCAGGAACAACTCCTAAGAAGTCAGGCTTAAAAACGAAATTGCACTCACTCCTAGCATTCCAGAAGACTGTGCATGCCAAAGGCTGTGTGTGGCCTCTTAGGATCAATAAAATAGGGACCCTACAAGCTATTATTTCCTGGATGAACATAGAGCAAAACATCCATAAGCACCATGATTGTGATAGCAGCTTCCAAGTCACACACCTATCCAACTATAAGAGGTAAAAAACAAACAAACAAATAAAAAAATAAACATAATCCCCCAAACTAGGTGGCTAAGGGGGATTCAGTACAACCTTTGGCCAATAGGGGACTTACATAGACCTATGAGTGACATCTAGGTAGCCAGGCTAAAAGACAAAACCAAGGGTGGAAAGATTTGGACAAGTATATCAGATGCTGCACACTGTGGGGGAAGTATTTGTAGTTGTTCAGCCTCCTCACCAAACAGAAAAAGAAACAAATGACTGGAAAAGAAATAGCAACAATAATTCCCGGATTGAAGGGGATCATACTGAGTTGCTACAATGTACATTTGAAATATTCAGTTATCAGCAAAACCTTAGGAAGCATGCAAAACAAAACAGATAAGGACAAAAAACAAACAAACAACAGAAACTGCTTTTGAAAGGCCCAGATGGTGAACTTAGCAGACAAACACTCCAAAGCAGCCATTATAATTATATTCAAAGGGATAAGAAAACCAAGCTTGAAGAGTTAAACGAAGGTATGATAATCACCAAGTAGAGCATATCAATAAAGAGATAAAAACAATTCAAAAGAAATAGAAATGTATCCAAAGAATGTAAGCTTGGTTTAACATTTAAAAATTGGCTAAAATCATATGATCATCTCAATAAACTTAATATTTGACAAAAGCTACCACCTTTTTATAATAAAAGCACTTGACATATTAGGAGTAGCAGGGATTTCTTCGACCTGATAAAGGGCATCTACAAAAACCCCATAGCTGACATCAGATTTAACGGTGAAAGACTAAATATTTTTCTAATAATCAGGAACAAGACAAAGATAATCATTCTCAACACTTCTATTTAACATTGTGTTAGACATTCTAGCCTGAGCAATTAGACAAGAAAAAAAAAAGGTCTTCAGGATATGAAATGGAAGAAATAAAACTATCTTGATTTGCAGATGACATGGTCTTATACAATATATAGAAATTCCTAAGCAATCCACAAAGCAAATATTAGAACTAATAAGGCTTCAGTAGGGTTTCAGAATACAGACCTAATGCACAAAAATCTATACATTGGCAATAACAATTTGAAATCAAATTGTGTAAACAATCTCACTTACAAAAGCATCAAAAAGAATAAAATACTTATAAAATTTCATGAAAGAAATACACAACTTGTACTCTGAAAACTACAAAATGTTGTTTAACAAGTTAAAGAAGATATATATATATATATATATATATATATATATATATAAATGGGGAAAAATTATTTCTATGGATTGGAAGATTTAATATTGTTAAGATGGCAATAGTCCCCAGATTCAATCTTCAGGTTGAACATAATTCCTATCAATATCCTTCCTGGCATTTTGCAAAAATTGACAAACTAATTCTAAAATTCGTATGGATGTACAATGGGCCCAGAAGAGTCAAACCAATCTTGACAAAAAGTAAAAAATTTGGAAGATTCATATTTCATGATTGCAAACTTACTACAAAGTTAAATAGGGTGGTCCTGCCACAAGCGTATGATAGGATATAACACATAGATCAACAGAAGAAAAACAGAGTTCAGAATTAAACTCTTACATGTATGGTCAAGTAGTTTTTAACAATGATGCAAAGGCTATTTAATGGGAGAGTAAGAGTCTTTTCAACAAATGGTGTTGGGACAACTGATATGCATATACAAAGTAATGATGTTGGACTTCACGATATTTGCAAAAATTTACTTCAAATGAATCAGACATAAATGTAAGAACTAAAACTATAAAGCTCTAAAAAAAATAACATAGGAGTAAATCTTTGTGACCTTGGGGTTAGATAATAGTTTCTTAGATGTGACACCAAAAGAACAAGCAATAAAAGAAAAAAATAAATAAATAGGAAACTATCAAAAATTAAAATCTGTGTGTTACAAATGATACCATCAAGAAAATAAAAAGAAAAATCACAGATTAGGAGAAAATATTTGCAAGTCACATATCTGGTAAGGGGCCTATATACACAATATATAAAGAACCCTATGACTTAACAATAAAAAAGAAAAATAGCTCAATTAAAAATGGACGAAGGATTCGTGTAGACATTTCTCCAAAGAAGCTGTACAAAAGGCACAGGAAAGATGCTCAATAACATTAACATTTGGGAAATGTAAATTAGAGCCACAATAAAATACAACTTCATACCCACTATGATGCTTACAATAAAAAAATGTGACAACAAAGAGAATTGGCAAGGATATTAAGAAATTGGAACCTTTATACATTGCTGGTTGGAACTTACTATGTTGCAGCTACTTTGCAAAGCAATGTGGATGTTTCCTTAAAAGGTTGAAAATAGAGTTACCCTATGACCCAGCAATTCCACTCTTAGGTATATACACAAGAGAACTGAATACTTACGTCCACATAAAACCTTGCATAAATGTTTATAGCAGCATTATTCATAATAAAAATGAAAACAACTCAAATGTCTATCAACTGGCAAACAAAATGTGGTATATCCATAGCAAAGAATATTACTTTGCAATAAAAAAAATTGATAATAAATCTTATAACATGGATGAACTTTGAAAATATTATTCTGTGGTAAAGAAAGTAGTCACAAGAGATTGCATATTACATGATTTAATTTATACAAAATATCCAGAATTATCAAAGCTATAGAGACAAAACCTACATTAGTTGTTGCTGATGGCTGGAGTCAGAAAATGGTGGGGTGATTTCTTTTAGGGGAGATGAATATACTTTAAAACTAGATTGTGGTATTGGTTGCAATAACCTTGTAAATATACTGGAAAACATTGAATTATACCCTTTAAATCAGTGAATTATATGGCATGAGAATTATATCTCAGTGAAACTTAAACATTTAGATTGCGATACTGATTTTATCATTGGCCCAAGAGTTATTCAGAAGCGCTTTTATTTTTCTGGGTTGTTTTTTAAGTTTTTATGTTTGGTTGTTTTGTTATTTATTTCGCAAATTATATTGCCTTCTGGTCAAATAATATGTTATTACTTTCCCTTTTCATTGAGATTTTTTGTGATTAATTATTTAAGCTTAATATATGGTTGATTTTTATTTCATGGACATTTGATTATATTTCATGGGCATTCTTTTTGTGTAATATATATTTGGATATATATATATATATATATATATATATATATATATATATATATATATATATATTTGTAGATCAGTGGATCTTAAGATCAACATCATAATACCCAAGTGACACTCCCATAAATTCTGATTACATAGGTCTTGTTGGGCTTGGCCTCTCCTTTTTAAATGAAATCCTTTGGTAATACAAATGCAACATAGATTTTGAGAATTACTCTCTTCAGTCAACTTTATTAATGGCATTATTTGCAATATGCCTTTTTTTTTATTTGATCTATTAATCACTGAGAAAAAGGTTATGCTAAATTTTCCTTCTACTATCTTGTTTTGTGGGAGATTTTCCTCTTAGGATTTATTGTGAAACTCCTATTTGGGACAGGCCTTTTCAGATTAGAGCTCACTTTGTTTTGTGGGAGGTGCTTTTCGTGAACCAATTTGTTTCTTCATCTTCAGGTGAGAGGATGAGTTAAGGTGATTCTCAGTGGCTCTATAACTTTTATTTGGTGCTTTAATTCATACTTGGGCCTGCACAATTTTCTATGTTGTGTACTTTTAAAATATACTTTCTTCTGGATCTCATCCATCTTATTTTGTAGGCCAGGAAAACAGTGCTGTTTGGTCACACAACCTACTTTATTCTCCCTGGGGGCTGATCTATCATGGAAGCATGTTTCATCCTGTCTTCCACACAAACTACCCACATCTCCAGCTATGCCTTTATTCGCTACTATTGGGGTGTGAATAAGTTCCCCACATTTAATTCTGAAAACACTCAATGGAGCCCAAGGGCATAAAAGGTGATTTATTTCTGCTATCAACTTTCGATATGATTGAAATACATATTTTAAAATTACAATGTATCTGGCTCCTTTTATTTGGCATTAGAGTGTCAGACTTGAAACTTTTCCGATTTTAGCGTAGACAGAATTTGATTCATTATTTTGATTTTTTCCTTTAACTTTGTGTGCATGAAAAAATAGGGACAACGTTATCGAATGCATTTTTGTAGTTATCTCTACCATCAGTACGTATTAATGTCTTTTGGTTCTTTTTAGATGTTTAATTTGGATGGGATTCAGAAGGAAGAGATTTGGATAAAAATTAAATAAACAATGGTAGTTTTGAAAAAAAAACATTTTGTATTTGTTCATATAATTAACATACATGTTTGGGCCATTGGGAAACCATGTTAACAAACATGACTCTCATGAGGACCTTGTGATACAGAAGGAGGTGGGAGTGAATGGTGGTGAATGGTAGAAGCGCCATCCAACAATTGAATAGAGTGAGGATTTTTGGAGACATGGCTTGAGGCAGGGAAACTGGCTAGAAGCAGGGGTTTTTTTATAATTATATTGCAATAACCCAAGCATGAACTGAGAGAGAGGGGCCGAGGCCAGAGATACTGGGGGAGAAGAGACACTGGAGGGACCTGGAGACTATTCATATTTGGGCGACTTGGGAAGGAAACAAGAGGGAGGCATAAGGAATAATTCTCAGTGCTCTGCGTGAGCAACTGGGTGAACAGTGGAGCAGACTGTAGGCGAGCAGGCTTGCAGCCTTTGAGGGCACTTGAGACATCTTAGAAGAGCTTTCAACGAGCTCGACTGAACTTTTTGTTGCAAGTAAAAAATCTGTATCATATATTATGGATAAGAACAATTTTTAATTTTTAATGGTAATTAAATTACCATTCTTGGCCCCTGAGGCAAGAGAAAATAATGAAGCCTGCCTTCTGCCTCTAGTAATTTTCAGTGCCCTAAGATGAAAACCAAGGGGCAAAGGAATGTCCATAATTGAAGTGAAGAGACCCTGGCCTCAATGACCCTAACATGTCAGCAATAAGGGAAATTATTTAACCGTTCTTTTAAAAACAAAAGTTGATCTGCATTGTCAAGCTAATAAAGATGGACTAAATTGTCCCCACATGTTCTATAAAACAGTCATCCATAACCCGAGAATTCTCCCTAATTGTGTACATTTGGAAGATAGTCAATGCTATTTTTACCCATTGGTGCATTTTTTCTCCCTTTCTTCATTGTGATTCATTGTGTGCTTTCCTTGGATCAAATATAATTTGAGATTGAAATAGCCCTGTTGGGAATGCTCACATTAAGCATGAGCTATTTTTTTTAATATAGACTATCTGTTATAACTTAAGTAGAGTAACAGTTTTATGATCTTCACAGGCTTAGGGAGGCAGGGGACTTAGCAAGAAGGATAGTCACACAGGTAGACTACAATCTTGTGATTCAATGAGCCTGGACGAAGTCTCCAGGAGGAGGCTTTTCTATGTTTTCACTTTAGCCACAGAGAAACCATAAATCCATTGTGGACTAAACATGCCAGATACATTCTAAGAGGCCTTTCCCCTCTCCACACTTACCTAAATCTTAACATAAGGTCTTACAGTTTACTCTGTAAAACATACCCTTTTCTTCCCTGTCAGAGTGATATGTCTCTACCCTCAACTCAAAGATCTACAAAAGATTTTTATATATAAGGCTGTTATTTTAACATTAAATTTATAATAGCAAATATTTTTAAGCGGCCAAAACATTCAATGGTTAGATCAAATCCACATGGTGAAATACTGTGCATTTATAGAAAAAAAGATGGCTGTAAAACAATATTTAATGGCACTAAAGTTAACCATTATGCTGTTAAGTGTAAACCCAAAGCTCCAACAGCAACCACACTTACGTTGCTCTCTCTGTTAACCTAGTTATATTTAGTTATACTAGATACACCTCCATTTCTATCAATATCTCTGTATGAAGAGAGAAAGATGAGTAAAAGAAGAGAGAGAGACTACCTGGATAGTATGATTATATAAAACTTTATGTTGCTTTTTGCATTGTTCGATAAAATTGTGAAAAACCAAATGTGGAAAAAAAAGAGTACTGGGTGTTCTGTGATAAAATTAATTTGAATATCTGGACGACAAGGAGGAGGTTGCCCCAGTGGCCCCACCCGCATTACAAGTCTGAAATTCAATCAGCTTGTCAAGGAGACCTCCCATACACCAATCACATCCTCTAACTCAGCTTTAGTTGGCTTACCTTACTTACCCTAGAAAATAGGACTGGGTAGCCTTATAAGAAAGCCCATGACCGCCTAGGCAGTCAACCTCCTTGCCTCTTCTAATGTTCTATAAATTTGCTCCTGCCCCAGATCCCTCGGGAAGAGTGCTTCACTGCTTCTGAGGCATGGCACTCCCAATTGGTGGATTGTTTTCTCTTGAATAAAGGACATCAAACTCCTTACTCAATTGTTTTAGTCTTATTTGACACCTTGCTGGTTATCTCTGCCTTTCATTGTCTTTGACTACTTTATAACTCTGTTCATCATAGTAAATTGATAATAGTGAAAATGCTTCTTATCCCCTGTAATATAAGGAAGAGAAGAGACTAGCTATTTCCCTGTGGTTTTACATCTGTTTGTAAATTCGTTTTCTGATTCCCTACAAATGTGTGCTCTTTGAATTCTCCTTTGAACTGGTCATTATATTTTACAAGTCAACCAATTATTTAATGAATTAAATAAAATTTTGAATGCATTCATTTTATATTTGTGAGAGTCATGATTTAAACTTATCAAATATCTGAAATGGTATTTTCTCAAAATTTGTTAAAATTCTTACAGTACATGTTTTATTCCATACTAGTAACTTACTTCTTTTCTAAGGCTTATTTTAATTTTGTTGTTGGGTTTTGAAGTCATAGTTTCAAAACCATATTAAGCGTGTTTCTTAGGTTTTCTAGTTAGCTATCAAATACCCATTTACACCACACTGTAGCTAAGCTTTAATATTAGTATCTTAGATTAGGGTCAGGGTCCTAAGGTAGGAGGCAATACATTTCAGGAAAAAAAAAAAAAAGAGGAGGCATAGGGAGAAAAATAGAAGTATACCTTCCTTTTCTGGCAGGAAGGGGTAATCCCAAGCAAATTTTGAAACAGGCAGTTTGTTTTGACACACCCCACCTTCCTGACCACATTTTCTTTCCCCCATCCCTGGTAGTATCTCTGAACAGTCACCAATGTTCCAGTTTTAACACTCTGACTTATTTTCCTGTTACTTAGTTTCAGAATGTATTTTAATTCAAATAACATCTACTTAAACAGCAATATTAAAATAGCTACACAACCAAGATATAAACATTTGTTTCAATTACTTTTAATTCAATTTAAAATGCTTTAAGGGCCGGCTGAGTGGCTCAGTTGGTTAAGAGCTCGCTCAAGAGTTTGAGCTCTGAGCAACAGTGGTTCGAGTCAGCCCGAGCTGAGCAGCCGCGGAGCTGCCAACAGGTGGCGGGATGGCTCAGCTAAAAAAAATAAATAAATAAATAAATAAATAAAATGCTTTAGATATTTGAACTATTCTCTGAACCTCCTCCCAAATTTTAAATTAAAACACAGAAAAAATATATATACACACACTAGCTAATGCCCTGTTGTAAACTTAAGTGTCCTTTTGAAGCCCTCTCCTAACTCCCTTGATTAGATCAAAAAGCACTAGTGCTTGCTACCACAATAATTTACATGCTAAAAATTAGATCTTTGCTTTTGAGATCAGTTTCTTTTGTTGGTATCTCAGCATTTATAGAACTATAACAAAGTGATGTAAAAAGCTAATTTGGGAAAGGGTGCTTCCTTAATTTACAGCCCAGCTCACCCTGAGAAAATTCTGTCAGTCACCCTAAGCTATGCCTGTTTTTAGCTGCAATCTTTCTTGACTGCTCCATGCGTGAGTGAATGAAGAAATACCAAAGACCTTGGCTTGATAAAAACTATCAAGGTCCAAGACTTGTAAAGGTCAAAAATTTATAAATTTAACAAGATAGAAAATGCCATTAAGTTTTAATCCCTTTAAGAATAGACTACTTCTTGGAAAACACTACGTAGCAATTAATTGGACTAAAAGCTCTTGTGTAGCTTTGTTTGCTGCAGGGTAATTTGAGCTATGCTGTAGAAACAAATAAACCCTTAATACGCAGGGATCTCACAGGATAAAATTAATACAGGCAGATAATAAAACTGGGGAATAATGTTTTAACCGGAAACTATCAAGCAAAAGTCAAAAGGTAACTACATGTAAACACTATACTCTAGTTAGTAAATTTGTTATTCAGTGAAGTGGGGGTAGGGAGTACAGATGAACAACCCTGAACCAGCTTTTCATGCATGCTGGGAATGTACAAAAGAACAAATGAATGGTGGATGTTACATGCCAGTTTTCTTACTGTGAAAGAGAGAAATTGCAGACAAGTAAGCAGGGAGTCCTAGCATGAATCCCATGGTACTGATTTAGAGTGGTGGTAATACTATATATATATATATATATATATATATATAATTCTTAAGGAATGATACAGATATTGATACAGACATAATTATGGAAATATGTATAAAATGGATTGCTACACATGTATATTTTCTAACTCTCTTCTAAAAAAGCCTGGAGTAGTGATATCTAAGTAATAACAAGCACACTTGGTGCCCAGATATTCATTTCTAAGTAACATTCTTTAATAATACACAGGATTCTTAAAGAAATAGCTGATTCCATGGCTGAAGCAGAGAAACTGCCTGAGGAGTCTAGAGCATCTCATAAGGCTGGAAAGCAGGACGTGCTCAAAACAAAACAAAGGAACATGATAAAGAAATACAAGAGTCAACCTGAAAAAACTCTCCATGGTCAAGGCTGGAGCAACTTCAACATAAATCAGGTGGCATTAGATTACAACCCAGAGTACAAAATAAATATGTATGAGTCCATCCTGATATCAATAAATGATGAAATAGATCTGTAACCACAGGCAGAAAGTACAGGGCCGTGGGGAAAGAGGGAGGAGGAAGGGAAGGAGGACGTGTGTGGAAATGAAGGAGAGAAGAGATGAGCTCATCCTTAAGACAAGGTGCAGCTACAGCTATTGCAATGGATCATAACACTATTAGCATTGTGGGCAGGGAAATATCTCCACCCCCTGTGCCGCCTTGACTGTCCTGACAAAGGCCAACTAAGAACAAGGGAAGGTCACAGAAGGGTCAGAGGGGACCCACCACGAATGTCAATAATGCAACCCCTAAATCTTGACTATTTTGTGCTCTCATTCTAACAAAATCCTAAGCTTCTTTGTTCTTCTGCGCAGTTGCCCTCCTTCTGGCCTGCCCACTCTCACTATTTTGGGAGTGTACTTTTTTTTTCTTTTCTTTAAGAATTTACTGAAGCAAAAATCTATTGGAATCAGACAATGCCAAAGTGGAAGTGGTTAGGAGTGCTTCACATAGGAGCTTGGAGAGAGACTTTGATAGAGAAAAAGTAGAAGCAAAATAAAAAAAAAAATTATTAATTGGCTATAACTTTTTTTAGATTTTTATAAAAAAATAGAGCTAACATACAACATTATATCAGTTTCAGGTGTATACCATAGCTGTTCAACATTTATATACTTAAAGAAGTGATCACCCTAAGCCCAGCAACCATCTGATGCTGTACTATGCTATCACAATATTATTGACTATATTCCCCATGTTGTACGTTACATCCCCATGATTTATTTGTTTCATACCTGGAGATTTAATCTCTTATTCCCCTTCATGTTTCCCTTCCTTTTTTAATTTTTCAACTACAGTTAACTTTCAATATTATTTTATATTAATTTCAGGTGTACAGCATGTATAATGCCTGGTGAGTGCTGGACTAGTCAGGTATTACTTCTTAAATTATACAAATGTCTTTTTCTTTCCTTTAATAAATCCACTGCTTGTTTGGCTTTGTTTGCATGGCTTAATTCGGTACATCCTTGAATTCTTTCCTGCAGCATTTACCAAGAACCCATTCTTCCATAACAGATCTACACCTCTCCCTCAGCCTCCCTTGAGTGTGGGCTGGAGTTAGTGACTGCTTCCAAAGGATATGGGAAAGGAACTTTATAGTGGAGAAACCTGGCAGACACCACAACTAAGTGATCAAGGTCAACATTACCAATAATAAGTCATGTTGATAGCATGCATCTTCTACATGATATATACCATATTTCCCCATGTATAAGATGGCACCTTAATTTTGGGGCCCGACATTTGAAAAAAGTGTATTACATAAAGTTATTGAACTCAAGTTTTATTCATCATAAAATTCATACAACTCCTCATCACTTGCGGGAAATGCAACTAAAAAAATCTACAACCACTGTATAAGACACATCCAGTTTTTAGACCCCAAATATTTCGAAAAAGGGTGCATCTTATACATGGGAAAATACGGTAATAGTTGCTACTCTATTACTTTTAGTACTGAGAAAATTAGAAAAATTTTGTCTTTTTAAAGTCATTAGCATCTACTGATTTTTCCACTCTATTTTACTTTTAGGGTGAGGTTCCATCAACCAGTAAGGCTTTCAAATCTGTTTAAATTTAAAATTTCTATAACTATCTAAAATTTCTATTTCTGCTATGTCTTTCTACATTCTTATTTGTTACTGTTTATTTTCAGTATTCTTATCTGTTGTTCTCATTTAAAAAATTTTTACCATTGCTACATTTTTGCTTACATTTTATTCTTATTTGGTATTTTTTCCACCCTCCTTGCTTTCTGTGACTATATTAAAAAAAGAAATTGTCCTTTAAACACCACTTTAGCTACTTCTCACAGCTTTTAAAATATAAATGTATAACTATCATTAACTCTCATAATAGCATTGTGCTTTTTAATTATTTTTTGTAAGTTTTCTCTATAAAGAATTGTATTTATTTTTATTTGTTTTTTTCTAAATTTCTAGATATACATATTTTTGGCTATTCTTTTGTTGTTGATTTCAAAATCCATTGAGAACATATGTAATACATTATTTTCTTTGAAATTTATGAAGATTTGCTTTGTGGTTAGCTAATTTTTAAGATAGTCCATGTGTACTTAAAAACAATAATAAAAGTTTTTTAAGGGGAGCAATATATTTGCCTGTATATAAATTTAATGAAGTTTATTAAATGTGTTATTCAAATATTATATAGTTAATTTTTTTAGCTAGATAAATTTTAATAACTAATGTTAAAAATATAAGCATGATTATTTGTGCATAAGTATTTTCCCCATAATACTGTTATTGTTTTTAAATATTTAGATGCTTAACATGAACCTAAATATGTAAAATAACAACATCATAACTAATTCATTAAATATATATATATATATATATATATATATATATATATATATATATATATAGTGTGTTCTATGTTCCAAAAGCTCTTCTAATACTTTACAATTAATTCATTCAATCCTTACAACAACCCTTTGAGTTAAAGACTATTTTTAGGTTTAATGGCCTAACTTTTCTTGCAGTTATTATCAATTATTTTCATAATCCAAGATCCTAAAACAGGGCTTTTAAAAACATTATTAAAATTTTATACTTCTAGGCTATTATAAAAGAACAAATTAACTTCTGTAATTATGATAAAATCGAGAAAAACAAAAATATTATTACAGGTATGGGGTGCCATATCTCTAGTTCTCTTAATGTCTTTTGCTCAGTCTAGATATTGGCAGACTGATGGCGTAGTTTCATTAGAACTAGAATTAAAATAATAAAATAATTTCTAATGTATTTAAGAATTTTCATGTAAATTTCTTATATCTTAGCTATTGCACAGTTGGCATTCAATTTACTTATGCTTCTCTAAACCCAAGGAATCACAATTTAAGAGTCAGTACATAGTAGTAACAAGCCAATATGTAATTTCTTTGTTTTGTCGCAGAGTAGCCATTTTAGAAACTATCCTATTTTAGAGATTTTGGCTAAGATTATTAGTACAAACAAAATTTCTAAATGCTATTTTCAGAGGTCATTATCTTACAGAAGTTATTGGTTTTTAAAAAATATTATTTTATCAAAACAAAGTTTAATTTTTCTAACACTGTGAAAATAAACAAATTGCCATATGCTTTTATTATACATAACTCCATGAGATAAATTAAATGAGTTCTAGGAAGTCATCTTTAATACTATAATTTCTTGCTCTATATTGGAAGAATATACTCATTGAAAAATTATGTACTTATTAGCAAACAAAATAACGTTCTTTGAAAATGCAAACTATAGCATATCAGTGAGGTTTTGGGAAGATTTTCTAATTTATAATGCATGAAAAATGTTGTGTTTTTCTTATTGCTTTTAATTATTACATAGTAATTAACATTAATTTAGAGATATTGTACACATATAAGACTAAATAGAGATGTGGTGATTAAAAAATGGGCTAAAATGTAGTTCAACTGTGACCTAATCTCATATCCTTTAGCAAGTGACTTTAATAAGCTGAAACATTAATTTTTGTATCCATAAAATGAGGATAATAGTTTAGAACTGATCTGAGGTATTTTAGTTTTTAGAGCAAAAATTTAATATGATAGATATAATGAAATATTCATTTATGAGTACATGCATGTGTGAAGATGAGGGAGCAAGATAAATCATTGAGAAAACAATTGTTTACTTGAGTTAAGGTATGTGAGCATTCTTTTGAGACAATAAACATATAATTATGCAGATATTACTTGTAATAGTTTTCCTCCCAGATAATAATATTCAAAAGTCTATGATAGGTGCTGGTAGGGATGTCCATGGTACTGATTCAGTACCAATTGGTATGGTGTTCTTCTAGCTATAAATTTTAAGTATGCGTTAAATATTGGGTGTCATGAGTTTCAGGATGTAGAAAAGATTTCAGTTCTGAAACACAATGTTCCTTTTTGGCAAGGAATCTGAGATGCCTTGAAATCTTCAAAATGAAGAAGGCACCTAGAGGGAGGAGGGAGTACAGAAAGAGCAACCAACAATTTGTCTCCTAATTAGTTACCCTTGTTACAACCTCTTAATATCTTTATATGGCAATCTTAGTATTCTTAAACCTTTCATTATGAAGAATTCTAATAATAGCTTTAAAAAATGTCCATTTGCCATATTCCTTTTCTATTTTCATTCCAAATGAACTATATTTTTAAATAAAGTCTAAGGAAATGAAGTCTGCACAATTTCCAACTACAAAAATTGAAAAAAAAACACAAATCCAGACAAGTAGGATAATGCCCAGGTCTTAAAGCAGAAGAGTTAATGCAGGGGCGCTTCCAGTTGTCAAATTTTTATCAACATTAACCAACACCAAAAGGCGTCCTTTTTCTGAAGCATCTGAGTTAATAAGGTCTACTTACCTCAACAGAGATTCTGTGCCTAATCACTAGAACAGACAAAGAAATGCAGTAATATTGACACATAAAAGGCAACTACAACAGTATATTTATAGTACAGCCAATTATCATCCCTGGTAGTTATGTTCTATAAAATTGCTGTGCACATTGAATTAGGAAGTACTGAACCATTGTTCCTAGGAGAAATGCACCATTAGGTTCCTGTGAGCCTGTGATCACATTTTTGTCAACCAATCAATACATAACCTTGTTCTATATGTGTTTCTGCTTAAATACACTTTTGTATATATTGTTGATTCATGAACAGTGAACTCGCGGCCAATTGCACTATGCTTAACTGAAGGTTATCTAACATACACCAAGCTATAAGGCATATCCAGCCTTCCTGAGCTAAGAAACACTAGGCACCACTGCATTTCGGGGCCACATTAAACCACCAAAAAAAAAGGTACAAAATGCAAAAACTATGGTACTAAACAGACCATGAAAAGGACACTTGTTTACACTATGAGAGCCGAAAGAGGAAAGCAGAGTGCTACATTGTACAACTTCAGTTGGGAGCATACTTGTTGGGTGACAAGTTTTTCACAGCTCTGTGCACGTCTGAGTGGCTCAGAAATCACTGCAAGTATTGATTTTGGGATTACAAATAAATTTTAGCCAGCAAGCAAATTCACAAATATGGAATCTGTGAAACATGAGGCTCAGTGGTACCTGGGTGTGTAACTGGGATGCTGAGAGCTTTCCTGAATGAATCTGGAGGCTCAGCCAGAGGTAACATCTATTTTAATCTCATAAAGTTCCTCCAATTCTAGATGTAAGGAAAGGTGGAGCTATCTTAGTTGTTTCTCAGGCACCACTTCTGAGTAGTCAAAAGCAGCCTTAAGTAGCTTTTCTTCTGGGGTCAGGCTAGGGTGGAGAGGAGAGGACAAATGAGTTATATAGTACCTTTATCTCTGCAAGGGGATGTGGTTTGGATGGGGATGGTGGGGGTGGAGCAGCGGGAGAGAACAAACTGCATTCTAACAGGCTATTTAACAGCATTGTATGGATTGCTGCAGGGAAAATTATGATCAATGTACTTTTCCTCCCTCTTTCCCTTCGTCTCCCTCCCTCTCTTTCTCCCTCCCTTCTTTCCTTCTCCCCTCTCCTTGTTTCTTGGATGCTTTATGTCTTCTGACCATTCTTTTTGTCCACTACAAGGTGAATCAGATACCTGCAGCTAGCTTGGATCAGTGTCCTCTGAGACACTTGGTTGTTGGTAATCTACATAGTGTCACCTCCACTGCAGGACAAAGGATTTTCATAGTACAGACAATTCTGCTCTAAGATGACACATGTATTGGTAGAAAATCATCACCTTATGAAAATTAACACAAGGAAAGCCACAGGGCTTATGAGACAATTGGGACTGGAGCACAATATTCAAAACTTTAGTCAGTGACACATTAGACAAAAAAAGATAGGAGCCTAATCAGAAGAGTAGCATAGTTTTACACATGTTAAACAGTTAAGAAACATATAAACAGGATAATAAATATGGCACTTTTACTTGAAAAAAGTCTAAAGTTCCTTTGTGGTAGTGGGCATCAAAAGTACTATGGCTTTCATGACTGTGAAGGGATGGAAGGAGGGCCATCTGAAATTGGATAAAAACTTGTATCCAGATGTGCATGGAGGTGGCTCATAATATATAGCGCAGGCAATGAGTTGAGATAGCTTACAGATGTTTTGTTATGTGTGTTTTGTGTATTGCATGGCTTAATTCAGCTAGGTGGGGTTTTGTGCCTTCACCTGGTATTTTCCATGGGAGAAATCACACATAAGCAATTGCAAATCTACCTTGTCCTCAAATTTTTTTTTAGTTAAAATTTACTGGGGTGACAATCAAATTGTTTAATACTATATCAATCATGTTGGAACAAATTCAGGTTTTTGACACAGGTATGACAGAACTGGCTACAATGACAGTGGACTGCAGTGTGATTAAATTTTGGTTCAGGTTAAACTTCTACATTCTTTCAGAAATATTCACTGGAACGAGCTGTGGCAGTTGAATCTTGTTTTAGATCCATCCTTTCTTCTCCTAAATTTATACTTCAGAATATTTCTGCCATAATTGTGTATCTACTCAGTACTCTTTTTTATTTTTTTTTCCTGTTTGGATTCCCCATGGCTTGTTGTGTTTTCAAAGCAGTGAAGAACGAATGTGTGACGGTACCACAGGGGTACAGAAAAGGTGATTCCCTTAAGTATATGAGTCACTGCTCTGTCGTTATCTAAGCAACTCACCCAACCTGTAATAATTACAATACATGGCCTTTGCTGGGCAAGGGTTTTTCCTAATACAGAATCAATATGCCGTGTGAGCCTGAATTTTGGCCCAGGCTCAGCATATTTTATCAACACAGTGATTTCCCTGGATGCATGCCAACACAACAATATCAAAATATCAAGAAGTAGAAACATGCATTCAGTGTTACAGCAAAATAAAGAAAATGCATTCAAAGGAGGGGTTCTTTTTGGAATTAAACTTTTATCTAAAAGGCCTTTCCTTCCCCTTCACCTAATTTTACCTGCCCCTAAAGGTTTCATTCTCCTGCTTCTTCTACTGTTCCTTGATATTCCAGCCCTCACTGTTTTCACACCTTACCCAATAGATGCGAGTTCATTGCTTCTGCCATGTTCCCTCTGCAGTCCTGGCCTATCACAGCCTTGCCTTCCTCTTTTTTTTGTTTTGTTTTGTTTTTGTTTTCGTGGAGTTTTTTAAAGATTTTTTTTTTTAATTGGGGAATTGGGGGGATGGGAACAGTGCTGGGGAATTGGGGGAAGGGGAACAGACAAGTTGCTGTCGTTTTGTTCTTCAGTCTAGTTGTGGAGGACGTTGCTTCACTGGCCCAAGTTGGCACCATCATTGCGCTCTTCCCGGGCGAGGCAGATCGGTCGCCGGCTTCTGGACGGCCGCTCACGGTGGCTGCTGGCCGCTCACGCTGGCTGCTGGCCGCTCACGCTGGCTGCTGGCTACACACGGTAGACCATGGCAACCCACTGCCACAGGGGCTGCAGCCTATGCCGGCGCCGGCGACTCTTCGGCAACCCAGCCCCAGGTTGAGCTGTTGTTCAGCATCTTAGCTGCAGAGGGCAGTGTCCCTGGCCCTCATATGTGGGATCCCAACCGGGGCCCTCTGGCGTCCCAAGCCAGTTCTTAACCATCGCGCCACTCGGCCGGCCCCCTGGCCTTCCTCTTAGTGCTTTGTAGAGGTCTCCACAAATGGCATCCCTGCCTACAGCAACACCTCTACCTGGTCAGAATCTTCCTCTCTGCAGCGCCCGTTGGTCGATTAGCTTCTTTGCATGATTCAATTTAGGAGTACATTTGCCTTCAGTTTGTTACCTTTAATATTTTGTTCTACTCAACTGGCTTGTTGGCTGCAGGAGTAAAAGATACCCACAAAAGTTGTTTCATTTACTAGACACTCTCAGTATTGTAAAGAATTTTAAGTCAGCCCTGCCAAATGTTTGTCAAGCTGATACACGAATATTTTTGCTAATGGAGAACTCGCTATTTGTCAAGGCAGCTCATTCAGCATTTAGAAAACTCCTCAATAAAGTTAGTTTTAATATGGCATTGAACTTTCTATTAAGAGTGCTCAGCAATGCCAATTCCATTTCTCTAAGACCCCCGGAAAAAAAAAACAAATTTTTGTCTCAAGAAAGTCTCTAAAACATATTAAGAAAGCTAACTTTCTTCACCAATGCTGAATTCTTTTTTTCTCCAGGTTCATGTTCAGTTTTCCAAACTGATTCTCAGAAGACACAGACATGAATCCTTTCAATGGTTATTTCTTTGAACTTTGAAATTTGTCTATTTATTTTTTAGGCCACAGCATCCAGACTGTCACTGAAGGTTGTTTTTAGTTTTGTCTTGATCTTTCACAATACTTTGCATAATGTAAAGCAATAAGTAGGTAATCAAAGTATTGATTATTTGTGGTAGATTTTTCTATATTGTGGATTTTAGAATTGCCTCCACAGGAGGCTTTACTTTCTTGATAAAAGTATTCATGGATGACTTGAAAAAATGTCATGAGATTTTTAGGAAGCTTCCAGTTCTTTGCATTCAGGTACTTCTGCATATTCTGCATGCTTACAATCAACTTTCCTTACAACTTTGTTTTCTAGTTTTATTTGACTAACAAGTGTCTACCAGCGGTTCTCCACCTGTGGGTCGTGACCCCTTTGGGGGTTGAACGACCCTTTCACAGGGGTCACCTAAGACCACCGGAAAACAAAATGATATTTACATTACGATTCATAACAGTAGCAAAATTACAATTATAGAGTAGCAATGAAAATAATTTTATGGTTGGGGGTCACCACAACATGAGGGACTATATTAAGGGGTCACGGCATTAGGAAGGTTGAGAACCGCTGGTCTAAACTCAAATGCCTATTAAATATTGGGTTGCATTTTTTCTATGTTTTTCATTGCAAAAATGTGTCATGACTTTCCGACAACCCAACATTATATTAGAAGTAGTAAAACCTTTAAATGTCTCTTAAAATTTTGTCATTTAGTTACACAGACTATAAAGATCTCCAGATTGGTTTTGCTGCATGAAGAGAAAGAAGCTGCAGACACACGTGCCCATGTCAGATTTCTAGAATCCATGACAACCTGGAATGTAGCTCAGCTCAATGAACTATCAACAAGTTCTCACCAAAGTCAATTATAAGATCTAATAATCTTTGCTGCCTTGCTGTGAAATAATTTATCCCCTCTCTAGCAACTCAAAAATACCTGTGTATATTTAAATTTCTCTGATTAATATTTTATAATACAATAAATAATAAATATTTAATAATAAATATAATTATTAATATTTTATAATAAATGTAATATTTATATTTCTCTGATTAATATAAATATTGTTTTCATACTACATATATTATTGTCAAGAAAGGAGGCATTCTTCAGGCGTAACCTGCACAGTCTTGAAAAAATTAAATAAAAATAAATTTATATACAGGTGGGGTACCAGTATCTTATACTGAGCAGATAAAGTGGAAGCCAGTAACATTAAGAAGAGTGGGAAGGAAGAAAGAATATTTAAATTTTAAAATAGAAAAAAATGTAAGTAGGCAGCGCTGAACAATGTTTGCTTAAATCTCTTTTCACTCAGAAAAGAATTAAGCAAATTTTGTCTGAAAGTATGACATAAAATAGATGGCCATCATAAAAAGAGAGAAAATTTCCCCAAATCCATCAATATCAGCCATGAAGTAAAGGTAGTTTCTCTTATAAAATCTCACAGTTGTCTTTTATGAGGGGAACCACCATCAGACATACTGAGTGGCCCCTGATAACATGTGTATGATTGATTTTTGCTGGTTGACTGACCGAGTCACCTGTTTTCCATTATCCAGCAGTCTAGCCTAGGCTTATTCATATCATGGCAGTTCCAGAATTTTTAAGGTCAGCCAGAGAGGACAAGCTCCAATGCACAAATGCTTCTCAATCTGTGTTGGTATCGTATTTCCTGAGGCCTCATTGGCCAAGTAAGGCAACACAGCCAAGCCAGATTAGAGGTCACAGATGGGGGGGTGATGAGGGGTTGGGAGGTGGAGACAGACTCCAATTCTTGGTGGAAGGAAAGAATTTATGGTGTTTTTTGCAATCTACAATATCCAATTGACCTAGTGCCATTTATTGAGGGAACTGTCCTTTCTCTACCATCCCTCAATATTATTTTGCCATAAAGCAAACATGCATATATGTATGATATTATCTTTATTTAAAGAAATATTTTAGGTTGTTGTGATGCCCATTTTGCATTCATCATATTGATGATTTCACTCTCCTATCTTAATCATTCTCTCCAGTGTCTTATCAGTTTTATTAGTCTTTTCTGAGGACAAACTTTTAACTATTATGTATGAAACTATAGGCTGTTTTCTATTACATTTTTACACGTTTTTTCATTTCATCTACATTTTTGGGATTTAGTTTTCTGAGTTTTTTTCTAATATTTTTTTCTAACTAATGTAGGTTACACTGGTAGGTTAGGATGTGTTATGCTACTGTAATGAACAACATTCAAATCTGAGTTGCTTAAAACAATAGAGTTGTATTTCTCACTATTTATGTCCATCCATTTGAGGCTTTCCTCCTCAAAAATAATTATTCACACTCTGTGCCTTTGGTGTACTGAAAGGTCAGCATATCATAATTGTAAATTCTAACTTTTCTTTGGGACGTTTGCATTTTTACTGTGATCAGAGCCTCAAGCAAAACCTATGAATGTATAATTACAAAATTCTAATATTAGGAAAAATTCAAAGTAAAGAACTCATACATTTCCTTAAATACTTATGATTGAGGCATGCTATATATAGCTTGGGTAAATTTTTTTTTTTAACTTAGTTTTATGGAGCATTTTAGATGGCAAGTGCCTGGGTTTTTGTCTTCTATTTTTTCCCATGTATGCCAGAGGTCTAGCAGATTACTACTCCCTAGAAAATGCTCAGTGAGATTTACAAGGAGAGCATTTCGAAAATGGTAAAACACAGAGACAGCACTTTCCAGAACCACTGTGTGTGACTCCCTAGGGCAAATTTTCAGAGGCTTGTGAGTCTGACAACTCCTCTGTGAGGGGATTCTATTTTACAGCATCTTCAGTACAACCAAAATGCCTGAAGGGGCATGGCCTATATAAGATAGAATTTGAAGGTTGTAAATTAGTTTTAACAAAGTATCTAAGGTTGCTGAATCCAGTATTCTCTACATATTGCAAAATGAATGCTTTGGGGCTTTCTTTTAAGCTTGGATAAAGCTGGGTAGAGATTGGTTTTTTTCCATGCAGGACATCAGCATAATAATTACTTTCTGTTCCAACTTGTCTGAAGGGAGAAATTGAAGCTGAGGGGTGTGTCCCAGTCCATTAGGCAGTTGGAAGTTCTTGCTAGGGCACAAGATTCCTCTCGTAGCTTGTACATTTTATATGAGTTATGTAGAATCCCTTTATAGGTGAGGCTGCATAGATAACATATCCCAGCTTTGATAACATATATATATATATATATATATAATCTCCAATGGCCTTAAGGTGCCCCTCCAGTTGACTATACTTGACTATATATACTTGCATGACTATAGGCCACTGACCTTCCTTTTTTTAGAACATTTACTTTAGAAAACTTTAGAAAACTTTCAATTGTAAATTCTTTCTCTGCCCCTTGGAGATGCAAATCTTCTCCCAGCCTCCTGCCAGTTTTATAATCCAGGAATGTCTTTCTAAGGGACTTGGGAGCCATCCCTTTGAAATGTAATCATCAAGAAACACATTGTCCCCAGCTCCCAGTCTCTATGGGAGGGTGGAAGCCTAACTTTCATAAGCAGCAATTAGCAAACACAGATAGCCTAATCACACAGAGCAACCAGCCCCCCTAACATCCCGTAGTCCTTTCCCACTAGCTCACCCTAGGGATTAAAAATCCTCCCACTCTTTGCTTCAGGAAGTTGAGTTCAAGATCGCTACCCTCTGGTAGTAGTTTGGAATCAAGTCTCCCTTGCCTGTTTAATTTTTCCGTTGTGATTTTTCTTTGATATGTCCCATTTCTTTTTTGTGAATGAACATCTTCTGAGGAGCTAAAACAGAAAATCACCAGTCCCATTTGCTTCAGGGTCATAGAGCAAAAATATGGTGCCTGTGTGTGTGTATGTGTGTGTCTTTGTTTGTGTGTGTACAAAAGTAGGTGCATTGGGTCAGGGTGGAAGATCATCAGTTTTTGAATGTCATGTATGTCTCGTCTGATATATATCAGTTTACTTTTATTGGGAATAGAGCCTGGTTTGGATTGGAGTGGATTTTGTTGTGCATATCAAAATGACTCAGGTAAATTGTTGCCAGGTTTTTGTGTTTTTAAAGGTAGTGACCCATCTTTTTGATTATTAGGTTTAACTCAAACTGTCCACTAAAATGTTCCCTAAGACTTTTCAGCCAATGAATAGTGGGAAAATCCCACCAATGTATCTCACTAGTCAAACTGTAGATTCAAAGGTTGGACAAAGTATAATATATGAGCATCATATCACAGGATCAAGTTCATTTACCTTAGTATGTATGTTCCAACCAAATCAATCTAAATTTCCAAACTTTTTTTATATGCTTTAACCAAAACAGGGAATCTCTCTACCTGCTTATAGAAATCTTGGCTAATCTTGGCCCATGTCATTTCCACTAAATTTAGGGAGTTTCTGCTGCTTCCCATTCACTTATTTTACATACTTGTGATGTAATACTTCCAAATTTGGGTAGATCAGATGATAATTGATTACTGAGTTTTAACAGTTATTTAAACTGTTAAAGTTTATTTAAATCTATTTAACTGTTAACTGCACCATGCCTGTAGAAGCTTGTCTTCAAGATGGGCACTATCAATTCCTTCCTTCCTTGTATGCACATATCCCTCTGTAAAGGTGGAGTCTATTCCTATTTATTTATTCATTTATTTATATATATATATATTTATTTAATATGTGCTGGACTGGCTGACTTGTTTGGTCAATAGGATACGGCAAAATAATGTTCTGCAACTTCAAATTTTAGGTAATAAAAATCCTTGCATCTTGGACTATTTGCTTTTGAAATGCTAACTTTGGGAGTAGTAGCAGTCCATAATGCCATGTAAGAAATCTGTCTATGCTGTGAGATCCTCAAGTTACATGGAAAGGCCAGGTAGGCTGATACCAGGTGGAGGGAGAAAAAGAAAGGCCAAGGAGTGCTGAGATACCACAAGTGTGTGAAGAGACCACATTATAAGTGGAATGCCCCCAGTCTCAGTCTCTTCATGTGATACCGCATGCATCAGAGGTAAACTGTCTGGCTAAGCCTTTCTCAAATTTAAAACCTCCAAGTTTTAAGAAAAATGAAATAGGTGGTTTAGGCATCTGTGTTTCAGGGGTAGTTTGTTATGTAGCAACAGATAACTGGAACAATGGCCAAATTTCAATTTTAGATTTTATAGTGCAAGAATCATCTCCATCTCTTCCTTGTCAAAGCTTCCTGCTCTTTTCCCCCAAACACCTCTCCTTGAAGTTTTCATAATGGAGGTCAGCACCAAAAGTTTGTTGCAAATATGGTAATAAAGTTAATTTATCTCTTCCTTATTTGCAAAGAAAATTTGTGGAGATGTATGTATATATAGAGAACCTGAACATATTCAGGAAAGTAGGTCTTAGGTCTTCTGTTTTATGATGTTAAGATAATGAGAAGTTAGGACAAGCTTATGTCATATAGAATGTATTTAGGACTGCAGTTTCCTAAACACTTATATCTTTGGGAAGAAGGGATTTGGAGCTGTCAAGGTTGAATTTAAATTTTAACCCTGCAATTTACTTAGAGAAAATCAATTAAATTTTTCTGTACCTCAATTTCTTCATCTTTAAAATAAGAATAATAATGCTTTGAAATGTTGTAATATCTAATATACAAAATGATGCATCTAGCACACAGTAGATTCTCAATAAATTCAAGTCTCCTGCCCCCATTTTATTCTTTTCCTTAAACCATTCATTACACTGCCTTCTCTTTCTCATCTATCTTTTCAGTTTAAATAATAGTGCAATTTTTAATTTGTTGGTGTGTTTCAGTCTTGCACTGTAAACTATAGGGTATACTTGTATGACTATTTATCATTGCATCTCTACAATGCCCTTACCTTGGCATACAAAAGTTACTTAAAGCTACTTGTAGAATGAAAATATGAGGTCTCACCTTTCCAATAAAGCTGCCCTTGAACAGTCTTGCTGCTCTCTATTTTCTCTAAAAATTATAAATAAAACACTTTACTATCTGTGCCATTCTTTTGAGAATCATAAATTGGATTTACATGATAGTTTTATATCAATTTACCTTGTGCAATTTGATTTCTTGCTTGTAAAGTCTCCTAAATTTGGCTTTAAAAGGTCTTTCTATGAAATGGTCAGGTATGTAATTTTTTTAGCCTAAACTTTGCCATGTCCATATAGTGTATTTTGAATGGATAAAAAGAAGAAGGATATCTGTAGGAGAAAATGAAAGGTAAAGGAGATAATTGAATTTTCATGGGTTAAACTAATCTTGTCTCTATTCTATAGTTTGGAAACATGCAGTCCTAATATTAGGAAATATTATGTGTTTTTAATTCATATTGATTTAGTCTCATTAATTGCTATTTAAAATGATAACTTTATTGCACTATGATTGAAATATGGCCTGGGAATTTTAATAGAAAAATAAGTCATGGAAAACTGGCTGAAAAGTGATTGCTCTTTCACTGGAGTTGTTTATCGTCACAGTCCATCTTTTAAAACGATTTCAGAATTCAAACAAATGAGAACAACTTGAAACCAAGAAACTCATTCAGCCATGGGCAAAAAATAGGCATTTATCAATGCTAAACAGAAAACTAAACATTCGTTTGTGCTAGAGAAGGTAAGAGAGTCACTTCTCTTTGACACATTGTGGACTATTGACACAGAGGTGCATCTATATATTACAGCTGTGCAAGACGGATGACGCAAATCTGCGTTTTTAACACTGCTTGGTTTCCACCCACTATGCACTTAACTATGCAATACATGGAGCCTTTCTCTGAGTGGTCCTGCTGACGAATGTTTATAGAAACGTGACCTCTCTCTGAGTTAATGATCTGTGATAAATATCGAGAACAGCTCTGTATTTTCCTAAGTTGCACTGCTCTGCATTTAGTCAGCATTCAGATTTCAAACACTACACCCATGATGGAAAGACGTAGTTCTTACGGGAAAAAATATCTTACAGAAGATGAAATTTCAGTGGAATTGTTGGCGGACATATTATCTGATGTTCCTGACAACGATGATAGTGACTGAAAATGACAGTGACTCTTCCATTATTGGAAATAGGCAAAACAAAATTGTACATCCTTTACTGGGTTACAGTGACAGTGAACAAAGCGCAAACAAAAGTGATGGTGACGATGACACACTAGATTTGGTGGTTTACACATGGGTAAAAACAGATAAAACACAAAATTTAGGGCCATTTACTGGAAACCCAGGGGTGAAACAAATTCCCTCTGACCTGACGAAAGTATCACAAGTAACAGGACTCTTTCTTGGAGACAGATTCTTTGATATGTTGTGTGAGGAAACAAATCTATTATATTACTTACAAAATCAGGAAAAGTATGTTACTGGTTCTAAGGAGTTGAAATTGTCAGATGTCACTGCAGCAGAAATGAAAAATTTTTTTCAATAGTTGTTCTAATGGGGCAAGTCAGGAAAGATAAATTAAAGGATTATTTGTCTACAGATCCATTTTTAGATACTCCTATTTTCAGGAAATTTATGAGCCGTAATAGATTTGAACAAATTTGGTGGTGTTTACATTTCAACAACAATGAACTTCTGTAACAATCAACTAACAGGCTTTTCAAAATTCAACCTTTATTGGATTTTTTCCTTGAAAGATTTCAGACTATTTATAAGCCAAATCAACAACTTTCCTTAGATGAAGCAATGATTCCTTGGAGGGGTAGGCTTCCTATATGAGCATATAACTCGGGGAAACTTAAAAGTAAGGCTTACTTGTTCATATGGTCACTGAAAGCACCTCAGGCTACATCTTGAATTTAGAAATTTATACTGGTGAAGGAAAAAAATTACAGGAAATTATTTTCACACTTTTGAAACCTTATCTTGATCAAAATTACCATGTCTACCAAGACAACTATTATAATCATGTGACAATTGCTGAAACTCTCTTTTTAAGACAAGTTAGAGCATGTGGAACAATCAGAGTGAACAGGGGTCTTCCTCCAGAAATGGAAAACAAATCACAGTCTCTGAAATACGGCGAAACCACATTCAGGAGAAAAAGTGAAATTCTTCTTCAATCCTAGAGGGATATTCGTGTTGTCAACATGATTTCCACAATTCACAATTCAACAATGGTTGATGTTCCAGGGAGAAATAAAGAAATAAAGAAAAAATCTATTTGTATTTTTCAGTATAATATGTTCATGAAGGGTGTTGATAGGGAAGATCAACAGTTGTCTTATTCTCTCTCGAGAAAAACAGTGAAGTGGCCAAAGAAAGTTGCTTTTTGGTTTATAAATTGTGCACTTTTCAATTCTTTTCGAATCTATCAAAAACTAACCCCTACATCAGAAATGAGATATGAAGAATTTCTGCTACAAGTTGCAAAAGACTGGGCTGCAGATAAGGTGGAGACAGAATCAGACACAGACACAGATGCAGCACGCCCAGGAACATCAACCCAAACCCCTCATGTGCCTCATGAGGACCCCCCTGGGAGACTTTCGGGTGATATGTGCAAACATGTGCTAGAGAAGATTGTTGGAAGTGAACGGGGTAAAAGAAAATATCCTGCTAGGAGGTGCCACGTCTGTGCTGCCCACAAAGAAAGAAGTGAAACTCGGTACATCTGCAAGTTCTGCTTGGTGCCACTCTACAAGGGGGAATGTTTCCAGAGTATTAGGGTCTTTGCTGAGTATTTCCTGAAATTTTCAGTTCACAAAAATAGTTAGCGAATTTGTTATAAATTTTTTAAAGAAACACAGTAGAAAAGTTGATTTAAATGGTTTAAACCCCTGGAACATGCATTTAAACAATTTAAATGCCCAGTCCTCAATGTGTTAATAAAAACACAACATAGGAGAGAGATGAAGCCTTCTAGAAGAAAAATGAAGGATTTACATTAATATACATCCCAAGAGTAAATGTTGATCTATCTATTGACAAAGCAAGCTTGCGGCTTAGATTTATTCACTGAAAAGATATTGCCATCAGAGCGCCTTCAGAAAGCCAAGTTCTTGCCAATGACCATGGACTTTTTCCAATTCATTGCATATAATTATGTATCCAAACTAGACTTTACATTTCCTAAGTAACGCTGCACTTAGAATTTCTCTAGGGGCATTACTCCATTATCTAGTTAATCACATTGTCAAGACGCTGTTAAAAATTTTGCAGAAATCTTTCATTTGATAATTTTCTTTACCATTTTACATAGCTAAATAGCTCTGTTCCCCCTTGACATTTCAGTCTTTTACACTGTTAGGATTCCCATTTTCTTTACTGCTGACCACAGCAACTAAACTAAGTTTCTTTTCTTTTCCCTCATTTTGCACATTACATTCACATAAGAATAAGTTTTTATTTTATTTTACTCCATAATCCTAAGGAAGTGACCCAGGTTTTCTTGTAACAAGAGAGTAGATTGTTTGCCATAAAATTATTCATGATCACAGTTGATTATTTGGGTAGTTGCTTTGTTTCCTCCAGTAAGTTTGCTATGGTTGGTTATTCATTTTAATGCAAACTACACAGAAAAAATTAATTAGCATATAGCAAAATAAATATGTATTTAAGTATTCATGAGCAAAGAAATTATAAAAAACTGAAAAAGGGATCCTCATTGAAGCATTTAGCTACTAGTTTTATATAGATTTATTTATAAATATATGTTAAAAAATAAAAACCAGGGGCCGGCCGAGTGGCTCAGTTGGTTAAGAGCTTGCTCATGAGTGCAAGCTCTGAGCAACAGTGTTTCGAGTCCCGGCCTGAGCTGAGCTGCCGCTGAGCTGCCAACAGGTGGCAGGATGGCTCAGCTAAAAAATAAATAAATAAATAAATAAAAAATAAAAACCAACCCTTTTTACTTACAATAAAGCAAATATACTATATTAGTAGAAAAAAACCTCTCATCTAGAATGAAAAGAGGAGTATATGTTTTCTTTTTATTTGATGATAACACCTATTATATTTTTTAGGGGATATGTGGGGAAGAAAGAAAATTTCCTCGATCTTTCTAGGTTCTTCTGGCTGGCCTAATAATCAAATTGACATGAGACAAATTGGCAAGAAAGCATACCCAAATTTAATGAGAGTTTCTGAGACAGAAAGTTAAAATGAGATATATGTGGTATGATCGAAAAATACAGTGAATGCTGCTGCCAAGTGCTATTCAATGGAAAGGCAGGGATCTTGAATATAGAAAGCGGCACATTGAACCTTAGTAACAGTGTATGACAAGTTTGAATTTCTTCAATGCATTCAGTCAGGTTTGAGCTATGGTTGAGAGAAGGTGTGTTTTAAAGTGTGCCGTAAATCATGGCTCATGAACAACACATTAACATGAAATGGGCAAACAGTTTCATACTCCATCATGACAAAGCTCCCTGTCACAGATCGCTTCTGGAATGGCAATTTCTGTCAAATAAAAACATTACAGTGTGTTCTTATCCACCTTATACATCAGACCTGGCATCGTGCGACTTCTGGTTCTTCTCCAAAGTCAAAATGACCATGAAAGGTAAGTATTTTGAATCTATTCAGGACATTGAGGCAGCTATGACAACGCAACTAAAGACACTCACTAGAGACGACTTCCAGAACTGCTTCAGAAAGTGACAAGAATGATGGGATAAGTGCGTTCAAAGCAAGGAAGAGTATTTTGAGAAGGATTAATGGCAATGTGTCTTTCACTGTAATAATTTTTTTTAATTTAAACATTCACGGTATTTTTTTTATCACAACTCATTGTACATACCTCCTGAGATAAGGCTGAGGTAAGATGCCCTGGGGCTTCAGTGTGTGTATGGGGGGGGGAGAGTGGGGGAAGGGAGAGAGTCATTTGCAGGATGACAGAGCAGAATTCAGCAATTAGAAGTTTGTCTTGGGCTGGCCGAGTGGCACGTTGGTTAAGAGCTGGCTTGGGATACCAGAGGGCCCCGGTTTGGAGCCCATATATGAGGGTCAGTGACACTGCCCTCTACAGCTAACATGCTGAACAGCAGCTTAACCTGGAGCTGGGCTGCTGTAAGTCGCCAGCGATGGCATAGGCTGCAGCCCCTGCTGCAGTGGGTTGCAATGGGCTACCGTGTGTAGCCAGCAGCCACAGTGAGTGGCCGTCCAGAAGCTGGCAACTGATCTGCCTCACCCGGGAAGAACGCAATGATGGTTCCAACTTGGGCCAGTGAAGCAATGTCCTCCACAACTAGACTGAAGAACAAAAGGAGAGCAACTTGTCTGTTCCCCTTCCCCCAACTCCCCAGCGCTGTTCCCATCCCCCAATTCCCCAATAAAATCTTAAAAAAAAAAAAAGTTTGCCTTGCTATATAGATAGGTAATAAATGTTATTTCTGGTTATAACTTTTATTATGGGCAAGTCTCCAAATTTAAATTTTTTAAGGGAGAGGTAAACATTTCTCACGAGCCTGCAGCATCTCAGTTGCCTTCAGCTCAAAATAATCCAATGTAGCACACCTCGGGGTGGCCTGTTCTGAGCCCCTTCAGCTCAATTGCCATCATTTAATTTATTTTCTATAATCTATCATCTCTCTCACCAAAATAAATATGAGCTAATATTAAGGTTAAATATCCACTGGATTTTGGATGATCTTCTAGTATACGAAGTATGACAATTAAGTTTGTGAACTTATTGCAACATTGTTGCTAACCTCTTTTGATATCAGAGGGATTATTCATTATGAATTTGTACCAACTGGACAAACAGTTAACCAAGTTTACTATTTGGAAGTGCTGAAAAGGCTGCATGAAAAAGTTAGATGGCCTGAACTTTTTGCTAACAATTTATGACTCTTGCATCACGACAATGCACCAGCTCACATGGTACTGTCTATGAGGGAGTTTTTAGTCAGTAAACAAATAACTGTATTGGAATACCTTCCCTACTCATCTGATTTGGCCACCAATGACTTCTTTCTTTACCTAAAGATAAAGGAAATATTGAAAAGAAGACATTTTGATGACATTCAGGACATCAAGGGTAATATGACAACAGCTCTGATGGCCATTGCAGAAAGAGTTCCCAAATTGCTTTGAAGGGTGAACTAGGTGCTGGCATCAGTGCATAGCTTCCCAAGGCGAGTATTTCAAAGGTGACCGTAGTGATATTCAGCAATGAGGTATGTAGCACTTTTTCTAGGATGAGTTTTCAAACTTAATTGTCCGACCTCATAAATCAACTGTCCAGTTATAGGAATCATGGATTCCCTGTGCAAGCTGTAGCAAAGCCAGTCTACTTTAATAAATAATATTGACAATATAGCAATAAGTGTGTCTTTGCATAATGCTTTAATGTTTGGGGAAAGGTATTTAAAAACTGTTAGGTCATTTGAATATTACAATGGTCTACCAGATTAGTATTATGATCTCTATTATTAAATATAAAAACTGAGACATGGAGAGGTTTAGTGGCTTTGGTCACAATTATATATCTAGTCGCAGGCAGAACAGGAATCTAATTTAAGAATCTTCGGTCTTAGTCGAGGGCTTTCTCAACTACATCATGTCATCCCAATATATTAAATTGAATTATTAAAACAGATAAACATAATATTTTTATGTACTATTTGATGTGTGAACTGAGATACAGAATGGAAATATATACAGTCACATTTCTTATTTTGGGAACTCTGAATTTTTTGGTAACAAATATAAAACTTAGAATTAAGTCTTTTTTGTTAAAAAACTTTATCAAGGTATAATTTACATAAAATACATCTTTATTTAATAAATATTTTGATGAGTTTTGAGAAACCTATAAAGCTAGGTAGTTCCCATCATTTGTCAACATAGAACATTTTCATCACTCAAAGTTCCTTGTGATCCTTCACAGTCAAACTTGTCTCCCCATCCTCAGCCCCAGATAATTATTGAGCTGCTGTCTGTCAATGTAGATTATAATTGTCATTTTAGAGTTTCCTATAAATAACTCTAGAGTACTTATTCATCTGCGTCTAACTTCTTTCTCTCAACTTAATGTTTGTGAGATCATCCATGTTGTGGAGTTGTAGTGTAGTTCATTCCTTTTTATTGCAGATTAGCCTTCTGTTGTATGGTATTCCAATGTGTTTATTCGTTCACCTATTGATGGCTATGGAAAATAAAGAAGCTATAAACATTTGTGTGCATGTCTCTGTGTGAGCATATGTTTTCATTTCTCTTGGGCAGATATCTAGGAATTGAATTGCTGAGCCATATGGTAGATGTGTTTAAATTTATAAGAAACAGCTAAATGGCTTTTTTAAATGGCTGTCATTTTACATTCTTACTAAGCAACTGTCAACACTGACATTGTCAGTCTTAAATTATAGCTATTCTATGGGGTTTGTAGTGGGATCTTATTATAGTTTTGGTTTGCATTTCTGTTCATTGCTAATACATATATTGTGTATTGATCTGGCATCTTGGAGCATTTGCTAGCTTACTTACATGTTCTGGTAGCTTTTATAGATTCCTCAATGTGTATGTAGATACATAGTTCTGCATGTGTCACATGTGAATAAAGGCCGTTTAATTCTTCCTTTCTAATCTATATACGTTTTTGTATCTTGATTTCTTGAATGGTCTGGCAGTGATAAAAGGGGAATCATTTTCTTCTTGCTGACATTAGAGTAAAAGTATTCATTTTTTCACCACTAAGTGTCATTTTAGCTGACAGTTCATCATAGATTCCCTTTATCAAGTTGAGAAAGCTGCCTTCTAGCATGAGTTTGTTGAGAAGTTTTTTTTCTTTTTTAAATTATGAGAGGGTAATGACTTCTCTCAAAGGCTGTTTTTTTGCATCTTTTGCAATAATTGTAGTTTTTCTAAAAAAAGTCTATTAGTAGAGTAAATTACACAGATTGATATTTAAATATTAAACCAACCTTGTATTTCTACTATAAATCTGTTAGAATGCACCACATTTGTTAATATTTTGTTAAGGAATTCATATGTTCATGAGGATAATAATTCCAAGTTTGATTTCCTTGAAGTATTTTTTGGCTTTTGGTGTCAAGGTAATGTTGACCTCTGTTTTCTGGAAAAGTTGTGCAGAAAGTCTAATTTTTTTGTTATGCAATTTATAGAAAATATTATTTCTATACAACTGTGAATGTAGGTTGTACTGTGTTCCTCATGGTAAGGTTTATAAACTACAAATCCAATTGCATTTATATGAAGGACTCACCATATTCACAAATTATTTTTTACCTGAAAAAGTTTTGAGTTTGTTTTTGAAATATACACTGGACCTAGAATTTTAGGCTGCAATCATATTTTTCAGCACTTTCAAGATAGTATTCTATTAACTTTTGGCTTGCAGAATTTCTGATGGGCAATATGCCATTATTTTTATCTTTGCTTTTCTTATGTAATTTTTCTTTTTTTCTTGGGCTACTGTTAAGATTGTCTTTTATCACTGGTTTTTAGCAATTTTATTTTGGTGTGTTTGCATTTCATTTTTATAGTTTGCTTTTCCTGCTATGTATTGAAATAGCATTATAGTTTTATTCAACTTTGAGAACACTTTAGCCTCTTTTTCTTCTTTTTTGTTTGTTTCTTCTAATTTCACCACTTTTGAACACATATTCCATGTATACTAGATAATTTTATTTTATTCCACAGATTATTGGTTCTGTCAATTTTATTTTATCTTTCTCTTGTTTTCATTTTCAGTAGATTCATTGCTAAATCTGTAAGTTTACCAATATTGTGTAATGCTTTGGGTTATATGATTCCACTTAACATAAGCAGTAATTTTGATTTTATGCCTAAACATCATAGATTTGATTTAGTTAAGAATCCTATGTTGGCTTTTTTACCTTTAAAAAGTGGTAGACTTTGTGTTGTTAGGCAGTTAAATTACTTGCATATCCATTGCATCCTTTGAGGTATTTTTAAAGCTTTGCTATAGCAGGTCTAGATCAGCCTTAATTCAATTGATAGTTTGTCCCAATTACTTATATACTGTCCCTCCTGATAACAGTCAGGTCTCTTGAATATACTAAAAGATTATCAAGAACTCTCTACTTCGGCTGGTTGGAGTTCAACATATTTTCCTAGTGCTTGCCCGCCTGGTGTGAGCTCTGGGAATTTTGACCATACAGATACTTGGTCTCATGGAGTTTCATTCTATACTTGCATATCTGAGTACTTAGCAAAGATGAAAAAGACCCTTTATGCAGATTTCTGGAGGTTTTTTTTATGTATAGTTTCCTCTTTTCTAAACCTCTGTCTCCACAACTTCCAGCTGCCTCGGTCTTTCCTAGCCTCCATTTACATTGCTCTCATCTTGTGAGGTTGCTGACTTTTCTTTTGGGTTTATCTCTGGGCATGTGTTCTTGAAATTATGTCTACATAGTAAGCCAGAACAATTACAAGACTGGTCTCCCTGTTCATGTTCTCTCAGGGATCACCCCTGTCTAGAGCCACGTTAAGAAATATAATTATGGATTTTAGTTTAACTTCTAAAAGAGAAACAGGAATTTGCTTCAGAATTCAGGATTATGTTCAACCCTTATTTTTCTGGACACTCAGATCCGTACCAATGAGTTCACTTAACTGTTAGCCCCTTTGATGGAAAAATAAATAATTATAAGAAGCAGGATGAAAAAGACAAGGAAATAATTATAAAAAACCTGGTTGTGAATAATTCAAAGATGGTCTTGTGATATAAGAAAAAAATGGAAAATCCTTAATGCCATTTTCAGAAATAGTTCAGAAGGCTTTTTCGAATGTGTTAAAAAAAAGAAAAGAAAGAAAATAGACTTTAGAACAGTTTCAAACAGCACCCTGGAGTGGTCAAGAGCAGTATAAAGGGATCCTTGTCCTCTGTTTGTAAATTTTCACAGACCTAAAAGAAGGGAAGTAGAAAATACAACTTGGAAAGAGAAATAGCCAACTTATAAAATCTCTAAATATGGTTGAACATTTCAAAGAGACTTAGAATCCAAATCAGCTAGAATTTAAAACTAAATTATGACTTTCAGATTAAATATTGGGTTGTTGGAAAAGTTATGATGCATTTTTGCAACAAAAAACAGAAAAAATACGTCATGACTTTTTTGACAACCCAATAAAATTATCTGAGTATGCTAGAAACACAGGAGGATATTAAAAATGTGAGCCTTGACAATTTAAAATAAACAGATAATGCTTGAGGGGAAGTAACATTTATTTGCTTTGGTTTACAGAAAATCCTCAAAATACTGAAAATTCATAACAATCTTAGTCACTCCCAATATCTCATCCTATAGATGTTAGTTTGTGAACATTATCAGCAGAAACTCCTTTATTCTCTGTGATATAAATCGTGTAATCTTTATATGTGGTGACTTACTTTGGACATTAAAATTCCAGATGAAATAGATATTGGAAGAATTTTTAGAAGTCCCTTAAATTTCTATTAATGGTCCTATTATATACGAGCATAACCAATCTAGACATTATAATACTTTGTGGTATTCAAGAATTAAATATTATCAAAGAATCCCAATGTGCCAAAATTCCACAATAATGATTGGAGAACAGAATAATTGGAGAAGCCACAAAAATATAGCTTAAGTCTCATAACATCATAAACTTTTGTTTTTATGTATATGCAAATATGAAGACATGCTTTTGGAATGTGAAATCAGCAATATGGCACACATAGAGTCTGACTGATTCTTCCAAAATATCATAAACCTTTCTTTTTATGTATATGAAAATATTAAGCTATGCTCTACATATAGAAACTCAGCAACATGACATACCCCAAAGACCCATTGCCTATTATAGCTATCCCTTGGACCAGTAGCCAAGAATTATCCTCTTTGCCTCAGAGCAATTACAACATTGGACATGCTAATCAAAGCCATCTTTCAATAATCTAGCCACCACATGTAGTTCAATATGTATGGAAATATATTAGCCTTCTCTTTTGTCATATTCCAATATCCTTACTGGTGAAGGAGATTTGATGATTTTGTTTTTTAGCTTGAAATGTGTCCATATCCAAAACAAGTATTGAATGCTTCAATGCCAAATTTTTATGAGATTTTTTTTTGGATATTATCTTCATTATTTATGACTAAAATCATTATGCAAAGACCTGTCACAGAATGGAATCATGAAGGAGTTCAAGGATTCCATCACAGGTGAGCAAAATTTGCTTTCTAATTCTGAAAAGAACAGTTAAGAATTGTCAAGTTGCAAGATCCTAAGGAGTTGCAAGATCTGACAAAGCCATAATGGCTGTCTCATGGCATCAGATAATTTCAAATAGATATTTGGTAAAACACTCCATGAGGCAACCCATCACAATAGGGACAAATTGGCATGATTTGAAACACCAATGGAGAAATGTTCTTAGGATGAGTTTTGTGCTGTTGCTTCTTTTTATGGGTGTTTAGTATATGCCAAAGGAAAGCCCTGAAAGGATCAAACTACTTCCAAAAAAAATGAATAACATTCCACAACAAAGCTCAAAAATATTTATAGGAAGACAAAAACAAACACAAAAAAACCAGCACCTAATGAGGTTTACAATGTCCACCTCTAAAGGAAAACCCCAAGACATGCAAAGCAGACAAATGTGACCTATAATGAAAAAACATCATCCCTTTCTGTAGATCCCTATTTCCACCTGGTGTTATTTTCCTTCTGCCTAAAGGAATTCCTTTAACATTTCCTGAAGTTCAGATCTACATATTGCCTTTAAACCTTATGAGGCAAGATCAGGGCAGAAGTTAGCCTATGGATAATTTTACACCACAATTGAGGCCAAAGTTTTCTGAGTACTCTGCTTGATACCCTATGGTTAGAACTTCCACTCTGCTTGGTGGAAATGGGCATTGCTTTTTACAGCCCTGTGTGATCTCGAAGGATTATTGCCTTGAATCTTTCCATGCAATTCTTTCCCCAGTCACAAGTCATTGTCTCGTGTACATGTACTAAGCAGTAGTCAGCAGATAATTCAAGAGGAGCCCTTTCAGGTATCTGGAGTTCTTTCTCTATGCAGCTGTTTCCTCTCTGTTGCTTTGCACTGCAGACTCTTCTAACCTTGGCCTTCCCATGCTCCCTACTACATCTCCTCAAACCATGGGATCCCTCTGATTTTCTTCTCTTGTGCCATGACATGGAAACCCCATTCAGACAGTAAACAGAGTTCACTTTGTTTATTTCCTAGCTTTCTTATTGACTGATATATAATGTCTTGAAAACCAGTTTTCATGTATTTTGTTCTTTTTTTTAATTTTTTTTTTTTATGTTTGGAGCAGGATAAATCTAGTCCAGGTTACTCTATCTTGGTAAGAGTGGAAGTCTTAAAAATAGGCTATTTTTTATTTGCTTACATTTTAATATGTCTAATTTTTGTGGATGAGCAAGGAGGCATTTCTAATGAAACAAATTTACATTAGTATTCCTTCTATCTTTGATATTCATTTACTTACATAAATCCCACTGGCTATGAGGCAATTAGACAGCAGATGGTTCAGTTCAAATCAATTAATTTGAATGGTATGTGCTATGAATAGCTGGGACTACCAAAGTGTGGTTCAAAAACACTGTTCTTTTAACAACATTCTTTATGATTTCGATAGTCCTTGAGAAAGTTTGACTTAGGTTCACCTGTAATATTTATCAAAATTATCAAACCTAGCATTCTTATAGTTGAAGTGACCAGAGAGACAAACAATATTATTTAGTATTTATTTTATCAAATATTTATTACTAACATTTTTGAAGATATTGAAAAGATGCTTTTTTCACAAGCATTACTACATGGATTAATTATACTTTCATTATTTCTCATGTTTATTCTTGAAAATGTACCAAAAGAACAAATTTGATAGAACTAAATCTCTGAGCAATTAAGATATTAGAAAAAAATAGCATATTTTTATATTTTGTTTCCTCTATAACAAAGCAAATGCTTCAAGGTCAGGATGTATGTCTTAATCTCTTATGCCTCCCCCACAGCACTGAGCATGATACTACATGTGTATAATAACATTATTATTCTTCAGTTGATTAACAGTTAATTTAATCCACTCCAACAGGTATGCCAGGTCTAAATGAAAAACACTTGGAGAAGTAAGCACTGAATTGATATTGAAGGTTTCTATTTAAGTTCTCCCATAAGCACATTTGTAAAGTAGGGACAATGTAAGCACCTACCTATAGGAATGTTGTATGTATTAATTGAGATATGTTTAAAGCATCTCAGATAAAATAAATATTTAATAAATTATAGGTGTTATTTTGAGTATCTATCAAATTATTTATAACAAAGTAATTACTAAGACTACTTATAATTTGTATTTATCTTATATGAAAAATGGCACAAATTCTCAGGTATGTCTCAACACATAGAATGAATTCATCAGTATAATTTTTCCTGTATAGTAAATTTCCAAAAAAGTTTTGAATCCTTTCCTCCTATTCCATCAGAATCAACTAACTGTGAAATTGACTATATGTGAGTTTGTCAGAAAATGATGTTGACCACCATATAAGATAAAATCATGTTTAAGAGAATAGTAAAAATACTGAAGTTCTACTATTAGAAGAAATCTGATAATTCAGTATTAGCGTAATTCAAAAATATGGACAAAACTGTAAGGCTTGTGTTGATGTAGAACAGATTGAATGTCAAAAATAAAAATACCAATTATTTAAAACACAGCCAGGTTCAGTTTTCTTTTAACAATTCAACAAATACTTATTTAGAGGATATCAAGATAAACGACAGCAATCCCTGTCTTCAGGGAACTTACAGGACTGTGCCAAGGAAGTAGCAGAACAAGGCGTTAGTAAATGCTACTTCAGCATCAACCCAGAGAGGGGGCACCAAGCCTGGCTGAGAGTTTCAATAAGGTTTAAATGACAGGGTGCCTCACTGATCTGATGGGGTGAAGAGGAGTTAGGTTGGCAAAGAAAAGCAAAAAGCAGCATGGACAGAGAGAAAGAAGGAGCAAGCAGTATGTTGTCCAGCATTTCTAGAGCAGAAAGTGTATGGCAAGGAGCCTGAAGAGTTGAGAACAGGGCACCCAAAGTCCCATACATTTGCAAAAGACCTGGGCTTTATTTGGAGCAATAGGGAACCTCTTATTTTGTCTTTGAGATTATTTTTCCCAGAACAATGTGGAAAGTATCTTCTTTTAGTAGGAAAAATAATGTAACTTGGCCAGAATAAAATAAATAAATAAATAAATAAATAAATATAAAACAATAAAAAAGATATATGAATGAAAACCCAGGCACTGCTTCAAATTATAGCCGTAATATCATAGAAATACAGATCTTAAAGCTAAAATAAACATTAGAGATCACATAATTCTACTGCCTCAATTTACAAACAAGAAAATTTAGGCCCAGAAGCAATCAGAGGTTTGCTGAAGACATATTCATAGAAGACACAGAGTTGTATTGTAGTTAAGGTGTGTACACGCACAAAGGTGCACACATATACCCTACATACATTTATGCAAACATTCAAATAAAAAGCCATTATAAGGAGGTAGGGATATTAAATGTGTGACTAAGAAAAACTAAAATTTTGTAATGTGAATCATTGAGTAATATATTGAGTCACCAACTTGGCCTATAAGTGCAAGAAATTTAGTTTTTGTAATATAAAGATATAATACTAATCTAGAGACACACACACACACACACACACACCCGGGAATAAGTAAGTAGCATTCTGAATGCCCATATTCTAAATGAAAAATCAGAATAAAGCATGAAACTAAAATGCAATGATATTTTTTAAAAAAAGTAAATATGATTGAATTCAACTTTATACACATTTGGTTTGTTTCTTGACTACATTTTGAGTGCCATAAAATCAACGGTATTTGTTTTCCTCCCAAATTGGTTTGTATTAAAATGATAATTGACAAAGATAGAGAAACTATAATAACTGAAAGATTATAAGTATGTTCTTTATTTAAAGTATAAATCTAACATAATGTTTATTAAATTATTTTGCTTACTGTTGATTCATCTATATGCTGATAATTCAAAGAGATTCCAGATACTTAGATATAGAAATCAGGTGAAATCTTTTGAACTCCAAATCTTAGGCCAAATAATCACATCTCCAGACCTTTCTTGTTTCCCACTAACTACATCAAGGAAATAAAACTCAGGGCTTTGAGGACTGAATTAATCACCTAACAAACTTATTTCTCTTTCAGTGTTTCCCAGCTCTGAGAAGGACATCATCTACCATGATGCTGAAGCACAAACTTGGGAGATGGTCTTGACTCATATTTCTCACTCACCTTCTATACCCAATAAATCAAGTTCCTCAATTCTATATCTGAACTAGCTCTGAGTTCTATCTTCTTTTAACTTTCTATACTTTCACTGCGCTAATCCAGTCCACCAGTCTCTTACATGAACACTAGCTTTGTTGCAACCCGCTGTTTCTCATTCTGTAATAAAAATGTTGAATGTCGAAACAAAACAAACAAGCAAACCAACACGTATTACTTCACTTCATTTGTGACATAAATTCCAAACTTCTTCACATCGTCTAGAAGGCTTTCACCATATTTTCATTATTTATTCATGCAAAAAATATGAATCAAGGATGTAGCACGTGCCAAACAGTGTTCTAATCAATATTTGTATTTCCAGCTATAGTAGGATATATATTTTTTTCAGAAAAAAACGTTCCATTGAGAATAAACAAGATGCTAGAGGGGAGCGATCCAAGATGGTGGAATACATAAACACTGTGCCTGCTTCCTTCCATGAACACGTTAAAATTACAAATACATCATAGAACGATCAACCTGGAGAATCATCTGAAGCCTAGCCAAACAGAAATCCTATAACCAAAAATATAAACAAGAAGCCACGATGAGACTGGTAAAAGGGGTGGAGATGCTGAACGGCTCCTAAACCTTCCTGTGGCAGTTGAGAATTAGGATGGATACATTGGCAGCAGACTTTCTCCCTGGAGGAACAAGGGCCCCCAGCCCGGAGTACTGGTGCTAGGAAGACCAGCCGCCACAACACCTGGCTGTGAAAAATAGTGAGGATCTAACTGTTCGAGGGAGATGAAAGGCTGAGGGAAACCCAGCTGTCCTCTTAAATGGCCTGTGCACAAGCACACTCGCTTGCAGGCACTTACCTTGGGCTCCAGTGGAAGGATGGTGACTCGAGGGGGCCTCAGGGACACACGAGGGGCAGACTGAGGAGTGAAACTTCAGGGGAAGGGCTGGAGTACAGTCTGCATTTTCCCAGTGAAAGATCCTCTTCCCTTGCAGCTGGGAGGTGGGTTCCATCTTTCCTACGTTGAGCCCACCCCCACAGGCCAAATCTGAATCTTATTGGCCTGGTGAGCTCTGCTGCCCTGCCCCGTTGACTCAGCTGGGATCCTGCCCCACTCATTTGAATATCACCAGAGGCACTTTCTCTACAAGGAGCCAGCCCCTCCCGCATTGTTATCTTTCTAGGAAAACTATCGGAGTCCATGGGCCCCAGGTGGGTGGTGACTGGCCTCAGTGTGCTCTGAGACTTTTGCTGAGTAGCTCCAGGCTCAGGACTGGCACCAAGTCAGAGTCTACATTAACCTGGTGACCACAATTCTTCTTTTTACTCTAGTGACTACCTGAGACCCTGCCTCACTTAGCTCGCATACCACATGAGTCTTATCAGTGGCTGAAGATTAAGGGAACTGGCAGGTAGCAACAGACCTCCAGGTGTCTTGGCTATTTGCAGAGTTATCCTAGGCCTGGTACTGATGGTAGCTATCCTTGGTTCACAGCGTGGCTTCTCCCACATGCCTCTAGGTTTAGCACAGGCAATGAACAACTGTGGATCACTTAGTAGCGACTGGCCAGCCAAGTGGCCAGCCATAGGCAGTGGTAACCTGGGCCTGCACTGGAGCCCCTCCCAAGAGGCCCCAGAAACACCATACTTGGTGGTTGGCTTCAGACCACAGCAGAGCACTGCCCCATTTTTCCCCACAAATGACACAAACAAACTGTGGTCTCAACAGGCACCAGAGTCCACTGGGGCAAATCCCACTCAGTGGGGTAAGCCACCTCCACAACAGCCCGTAATCTGTGAATATGGCTAAACCCCACAGCCAGTCTGCCTGAGGGCCAAGAGGACCTACTGAGTGCCAGTAGCAATCAAGGCTCAACTATAACAAGATAGTACACACAACTCACACAAGAGACACTCTTGGAGAACCTGGCTCAGGTGACCAGGAAGACAGTGCCACTGAGCCCCACAGGACACATACTAAATAAAGCTACCTGGCCAAGACTGGGAGACATAGCAGACTACCTAATACATAGAAACAAACACAAAGAGGCAGCCAAAACTAGGAAACATCTCAGTGAAATACATCCCAGTGAAAGAACAGGAGAAAAGTCCAGAAAAAGACTTAAATGAAATGGAGGCAAGCAAACTACCAGAGACAGAGTTCAAAACAATGGTTATAAGAATGCTCAAGGAACTTAGTGAGAACTTCAACAAAGCAATAGTAAGCATAAAAAAGGACATAGTAGGGGTGGCCAGTTAGCTCAGTTGGTTAGAACGTGGTGCTGATAACACCAAGGTTGCTGGTTCAATCCCTGCATGGGCCACTGTGAACTGCACCCTCCTTAAAAAAAAAAGTTTCAAAAAATACATAAAGGTCATAAAAAAAGAACTAGCCAAAAGTGAAGAATACAATAACTGAAATGAAGACTGTACTAGAAGGAATCACCAGCAGACTAGATAAAGCAGAAGATTGAATCAGTGATTTGGAAGACAAGATAGCAGAAAACACCCAATCAGAACAGCAAAAAGAAAAAAAAAGAATCCAAAAAATGAAGATAGTTTAAGGGACCTCTGGGACAACATCAAGCGTAATAACATTCATATCATAGGGTACCAGAAGAAAAAGAGAGAAAGCAAGGGATTGAGAACACCTATGAAGAAATAATGACTGAAAAATTTCCTAATCTGGCAAAGGAAATAGACATATAAGTCCAGGAAGTGCAGAGAGTCCCAAACAGGATGAACCTAGACAGGCCCACACCTAGACACATAATAATTAAAATGGCAAAGGTTAAAGACAAAGAGAGGATCCTAAGAAAAGCAAGAGAAAGTCAACTAGAAACTTTAAGGGAGCTCCCATAAGTCAGCTCATTTCTCAATGGATACTTTGCAGGACAGGAGGGATTGGCAGGAAATATGTAACATGATGAAAAGCAAGGACCTACAACCAAGTCTTCTCTACCCAGCAAGGCTATTATTTAAAATCAAAGGACAGATAAAGTGTTTCCCAGACAAGAAAAAGGCTAAAGGAGTTCATCATCACCAAATCAGCATTACAAGGAATGTTAGAGATACTTCTTTAAGATGGAAAAAAAAGTCAAAATTATAAATAATAGAATGGCAATAGCTACATATTTATCAACAATTACTTTCAATGTAAATGGATTAAATGCTCCAACCAAAAACATAGGAGGGCTGACTGGATAAGAAAACAAGACTCACTTCAGACTGAAAGACACACACAGACAGAAAATAAAAGGATGGGAAAGCTATTTCATGAAAATGAAAAATGAAAAAAACAAACAAACAAACAAAAGCTGGGATAGCAATACTTATATCAGACAAAACAGACTTTAAAAACAAAGGATATAAGAAGAGACAATGAAGGACCCAGTAATTCCACTTCTGGGTGTTTATCCAAA
>NW_017731947.1:941354-948917 GCF_001890085.2 Hipposideros armiger | reverse complement strand
TATCCATTGGTTGATGCTACTTGAATTTGCAGCCCAATTCCTATTCCTAAGATTTAGAATTCAGTTTCTAGCTGTCCCACACTGGTCATGGTCCTAAGTACATGAGGAAACAAATATAAATTGTCTCTAAATAAAGACACATTATCTGATGCCTCCAGGAATCTTCACATTTTTTTTTACAGGTAATGACAAGCACACAGAAATAGATAATCAAAAACACAAGGAAACAAAGAACAAAAACCAGTACAAACAACAGACAGTAAAAACAGACATATCAAATCTTAAAATATCAGAATTACTAGACTCATATTGCAAAATAACTTTCCTTAATACATTTAAATATATAAAGAATATTCAAAATATCTTCAGGGTACAGGAGCAATAAATATGTAGGAAAGCGTATTTTTAAAAGTATGAAGTAAAGCTTCTAGAAGTGATTCTACAACAAGTAAAAATAAAAACAAAAATATGTTTAGCAGAGCATTCAACTAAACTGAAAATAAAATAAATTATATAGAAGGTAGTTTTAAAAATTCCAGAAGGCAGTATAGAAAGACATGAAAATTGAAAATACAGAAAAAATTGTAATAATTACAGTAGATAGAAAAAAATAATACATGAATTGTAGTTGTAGAAGAAAAATGGGAAAGGAATTGGGGATGAAGCAACATTTGATGAGATAATAGCTGACAATTTGATAGAACTGATGAAAGACAACAATCTACATGGTTTAATTTTTTTTCTTACTTTTGTTTGTTCAACCTATCACCCATTCTGGAATATAATCATCATGGCTAGAAGAGGGGATACAATACAAAAATACACATATACACACAGAAATACACACAAAAGGAAGAAAATTAGAAAATGACATGTTCTGAGGCAAGAATTAAACTCTGATGGTATAATACATAATAACTGAGTGACACTTTTAAATTAATTGGTCAGAAAATTCTCTGAGGAGAATGCAAAAATTTAAATAGTGATATAAATGACCAGAGCGAGCCAGTCATGAGACTAAGAGGGATAATATTTCAAGCATCAGAAAAAACTAGTGCAGAGATTTTAGTGTTGGAAAGAGCTTGGTAAATTCCGAACAAAAGGCTACTGTGTCTGTATCATAAGAAAGAAGAAGCTGAGGTAACATAGACAGGCAACGGTCAGATAATACAGGGCATTATAAACCGAGATAAGAGGTTTTGGTTGTATGCAGGTATGTATATATGTATGAATTTTCCCCCTGACTTTATTGTTTATTTTTTGATATTGCCTTTGAGATATAATTCACATCTACCTTTATTGACATGTAATTTACATATGTAAAGTTTACAACTCAGTGGTTTTTATTTTATGATTATTTGTTTTTTCCAGGTTTATTGAATTATAATGTTGTATATATTTAAAGGGTACAATGTGATAATTTGATATACCTATACATTGTATAATCGTTTTATTTAAATGCAATGAAACATTTCTAAAGAGGAAACTGACCAACAACATCCCTAAGAAAAGCTATGGTTCTTACAAATTCTGGTCTTTAATCCATGACAATGAATGGAAAGCGAAAGCTTATCATGCATATGGGTCAAGTCAGTGTCAAATATAAAACCAAATATGTTTTATTTGATATACATTAAATACAATGGAAAATAATGCCTAGACATAATGTAGGCATCACAGCTACCTGATCTATTTTACACTTTACAAAATCTTTCTCCCTGAGGCCAGAAAGATTTTAGAAGCACAAGAATGGAGGCAAGGATAGCAGATAAAAATTTTCAGGAGGATCTGGCAATAAATGGTGCTCCGGTTTAGAATGGTAGTGTGAAGACGGGGAAATAGGGCAGATAAATGTTATACTATGAATGTAGAGTAGTCTCAACTTGCTAATTGATTAGATATTGATGGCAATTGAAGGGGAGGGTCAGGGATCATTTCTTGATTTTAGCTCAAGCAAGTAGGGGGTTGTGGTACCTTTTGTAGAGATGGGGCAGACTGGGGAGAAGAAGGATTTAGATAAGAGAGAATCAGAGTTCTTTTCTGGCCATTTTATGCTTGAGATATTTATAAGGCACCACATGAAATAGTACAACATTCAAGTTGGCTATTAGTGTCTGGAATTCTGGCACTTGGTCTGGGCGGGAAATATTGACTTAGTCATTGGCAACGTTTAAATAATATGGAAAGCCATGGGACAGGAAGGGGTCATTGAAGAATAGTGTGGCTATCAAGAAAACAAATCCTAGGGCTCTGGCAGTCCAACACTTCGATGACAGAGAATGTGATAGAAAAAGAGACTGAGAAGGACTAGCTGGTAAAATAGGGAAGCAGAGTGGTAGTGCAAAGGAAAGCAAGGATAGAAAGTTTCTCAACAGGAAAGGAAGAGTCAGTGATATCTCTGTAGTAATTCAGGGCCTCAGAGTGTGGGTTTAAGGTAATCTTAATCTATACCATAGGATTTGCGGTGGTATGGAGATGATGCTGACTGGAAATCTCCAGATACACAGAAATAGAAATTTTCAGTGATATTTTCAAATATTAGCTAATAATTTTTATTAAAGTTCATTATAGTCTCAAAACCAAGGATCCTGCTTTTCATATATAAAATATCCGACAAGATTTTTTCATTTTTCTCTCGATTTTTTTCCCCTCTCATTTTGTTGCATATCCAGCATCAGGGTGGTGTCTCTGGTCCAGCTGTGGCCTGGTATTGGTGCTCTCTCTAGATGTAGGGCCAATACTGTTTCTCATGGGACACTTTTATTCATAATAACCCGTTCTTTTTAAATAATCCCAAGGATACCACGTATAGTTTTTTTTTTTTAAATTCTTTTATTACCTACATTGTTTCTTTAAAGATCATTTGTTTGGTTTATTCATTTTGGTCCTTTTTTATGCTCCTCATTTTCCCTCTGTGTCCAATGATCTTTAGCTGTCCATTCATAGTTGTGAATTAAGGACGAGGCTGATGAATACTTGTGGGAGCCGCGGGGTCTTTGTAATTTTGTAGGTCAGGTTTCTCCCCCTAAAATGCCATCGTTAACTATGGCCATTATGATGTGCGGATTGTTCATGCCAACGCCTTGCTTCCACGTAGGGTGCATGAGTGGACAGTCAGGAGGCCAAAAATAAGGAGGGGTTTCCTTTATATGTAGAATGTTTGTTTATTTCACTTATATAGAGCTATTTGTCATTTGTTTGTTTGTTTATATTCTCTCCTTTGCATGTACTGAGGGGGAGCAGAGTAAACTGAAATCCTGTTCTTCCATCTCAGGAAATAATACTTCCAGTAGGAGCACGTCTAAATTTTTCTTTGTGTTTTACCTAAGACTTCATCCTCTCCTTATATACAGGGAAGCACAGGCACAACTGTCGTGCTGTTCCGAATGCATTTGAAATAAAAACTATTATCTTTACGTCGTATTTCTTCTATCTCTTGACTCCAACCTGGGAGCTTCTCGGGGACAACTCAGGGAAACCACTCTGATTCTCTCTGCTCTGTTTTGGGCTGTTGATTTCCCTCCATTCTGTTATCTCCAAGAAAATGATTCTATCTGCTTTCTAGAAGTGTGGTCTTCCCATGGCATCCTTCTCCCCCTCCACCCCACCCCCACTCCCCAGTACTGGTATTTAAAAAATATATCTTTTCAATCATTTCATAAAAAAATATTAGGAAAAAAGGCAAGAGTGATTGTATTTAATCAACAACATAGATCTGGAAATATCCTATTTTGAACCAAGCTTTATTGAGAACTGCTTATTTTATTCTGCATATTATCATTATGTAGGCAATTAAAAGAAACATACCAGTACTAGGCCCAAACTCAGATGAATTAAATCAAACTTCTAGGGTAGGAGACTGGGCATCCACATTTCCTTTTTAAAGCTCCCATGCAATTTTAATGCACAGCCAAGTTTGACAAATTCTGTTATACTTTTTTTTTTCTAAAAAACTGCATAATTCTTGGGGACAGAAACTTAACTTTATTCATTTATGTAACTAGTGTTTTATACATTGGCAAATAAAGATTTATTAAATTGAATTAATAGTGTTCTGAAAAGTTCAGAGTGAGAAAATTAAGGGTAATTGTTCACATTAATTTTATTTTCTTGGGGTTCTGGGAATTAGAAAAAATTAAAACTTTCTGAAAATATATTCATCTTAATTTTCTGTATAAGTATGTAACCTAAATTAAACAAAAATCGACAATGCATGTGACACTATGCAAAATGTGCATTTTTATGACTTATTAATTGTTCAAGTGCATCCATGTGTACACGGCCAATATTCACACCCATGTGACTTCTCTATTTGTTCTTATAGTTGAAATAATTTATTATTTTCATTTGAGATGTAAATTTTTCATTGTCAGAGTAGCAATTTCCATGACCACATTATGCCCAGAATTAGGTAGGATGCATTTCCAGGGATTACTTTCTCTCTCATTTTGCCTCCTATGTTAATAACTTGGTTTAGTTTATCTGGGATAGTGTGGCATAGACTAATAAATAAACGGACTACCCAGCACAGCCTCCAAGCCAGGGAGCTATGAATCACCAAGCTATAAATATGCTGGGAGCTTCCAGAGAGGTGCTGATAAATTTACAGGATGGAGCTTTTTCTGTAAGATGCTGCTGAATCTTGAGAATGAGTCAATAACTAGCTTCAGAGCTTTAAGTATTTTATAATCTGAGAAAAGCAATTTGTGAAATGTAATGTTTTATAAAATTAATAATAAACAATATTTTTCATGCACTTTCATACTTCAGTGTTGGTTGTGTGCACTCTGACGTTCTTTTTGATCATTCAGATCAGAGAATTTTCCTCTAATTATGCCATGTTTGATCCAGAATCTTATTAAACTGACCCACTCTCACATCTTCCCTTTGATGGATAAACCCTGCAGATAAAAAAATTCTCTTGAGGTATGCTGATGGAAGAGAGATAGGACAAATCCATAATTAAATATAAAAATAAAAATGTCTTTTGATTTGGCTGTGACACCAATTGTTTATTATATACAGTATATCATATTTTCACAGTGCTGTTCCACAGCGAAAGTGTGAATCAAAAATTATATTTTTATCATTGAAGTACCTTTTAAAAAATGTTTAATAGTGGTAAAATATACATAACATAGAATTCACCATCTTAACCATTTTTTAGTGTACAGTTCATTAGTGTTAAGTATATTCATATTTTTGTGCAACCAATCTTAACTGTTTCATCTTGCAAAATTTAAATTCTATACCCATTAAACAACTTATTTCCTCTCCCCCCAGGCCCTGGTAACCACCATTTTACATTTTGTTTCTATCAATTTGACTACTCTAGATATCTTGTATAAGTATAATCATACAGGATTCGTCCTTTTGTTACTGGCTTATTTCTTTTAACATAATGTTCTCAAGGTTCATTCATGTTGTAGCATGTGTCAGAATGTCTGTCTTTTTAAAGTTTAATAATATTCCATTGTATGCATATAACCACATTTTTGTTATTCATTTACTCATCAATAGTTACTTGGGTTGCTTCCATTTTTTTGCCATTGTGAATAATGCTGCCATGAGCATGGGTTGGAGCTCCCTTCTGTAAACATATTCTAACCTTTATAAATCACTTCTCTTCTCTCCTACAGATATCTAAATTTAACAATTCTCCTAACAGGCTGATTAAAAAGATTCCTGGGTCCCATCCCAAACCTGCCAAATCAGAAGGTTTTAGGAAGGAATTATGGGGTATTACTTTTTTTAAAATGCTGCATCAGATTACTTTGTTAATTGGGAGATTTGGGAATCTAGAGCTACCTTCCACTCTTATAATTTATATTATTAAAAGATACATCTATACCTCTCTAAAAAAATTATTTGGGGCTTTTCCTGAGAAAGAAATCTATGAAAAAAGAATTGTCTTCATAGGGTATTTTATAAGAATTCAGAATATCACCATTTATTGCTGTGCAGTTAATTCTTAAATGGAGGAAATTTATTAATACTTATTTTTAGATAAAGAATACCATAATTAAGTCTCACTAGCATAGGCAGCTAACTAGCTCTAATTTGAATTATTTACTAATTTTATCTTAAAAATGCTCAAGGCTAGTTTAGTAGAACTTTTACAGTCCTCAGAGGTTTGCTTTTTTTTGTTTTTGTTTTTTGTTTTGTTTTGTTTTGTTTTGTTTCTTGCTGTAGTCTTTGTCAATATTAGAAATTAAGATGTTAATGAAGAAAACATCAGGAAAGCATGAAAACCAAATTCCTGAATCACTTTATTTACACTTTAGAAACACTTTTCCTATTGTTAACTCATATTTTCATGAATAATCTTACATAATCTAGTCATATGAACATTTATTTTTTCTGTTTCATCTTAACAATATGTCTACATTTTTAATTAAAAACCTTCAACAAAAAGATTGTAAACATAAAAATGAAGATAGAAGACATAAAAATAACCAGTCAGAAATGAAGAATGCAATAACTGAAATAAAGAATACATTAGAGGGGATCAACAATAGATTAGATAAAGCAGAGGACTGAATCAGCAATTTAGAAGATGAGGTAACAGAAAACACCAATCAGAACAGCACAGAGAAAAAAAGAATTCAAAAAAGTGAGGCGAGTTTAAGAGGACGCTGGGATAACATCAAGCATACCAACATTTGCATTTTAAGGGTACCAGAAGGAAAAGAGACAGAAAACAAGAAACTGAAACCCTATTTAAATAAATAATGATGAAAAGCTTCCCTAAGCTGGTGAAGGAAATAGATATACAAGCCCAGGAAGTGCAATGAGTCCCAAACAAGATAAACCCAAAACAGTCCACAAAAAGATACATCATAATTCAAATACGAAAAGTTAAAAACAGAGAGGATCTTAAAAGTAGCATGAGAAAAACAGTTAGTTACCTAAAAGGGAGCTCCCACAAGACTGTCAGCTGATTTCTCAACAGAAACTTCACAGGCCAAAAGTGATAGGCACAAAACATTCAAAGTGATTAAAAGTAAGGACCTACAACCAAGGTTCCTCTACCCAGCAAAGCTATTATTTAGATATAGAACTTTCCAGACAAGAAAAAGCTAAAGGAGTTCGTCATCGCTAAACCAGTATTACAAAAAATGTTAAAGAGACTTTTTTAAGAAAAAGAAAAAAAGGATAAAAAATATGAATAATAAAATGGCAATAACGGGCCAGCCGAGTGGCACGGTGGTTAAGAGCTGTCTTGGGACACCAGAGGTCTCCGGTTCGGATCCCACGTATGAGGGCCAATGACACTGCCCTCTACAGCTAAGATGCTGAACAACAGCTCAACCCGGAGCTGGGCTGCTGTGAGTCACCAGTGGCGGTGTAGGCTGCAACCTATGCTACAGTGGGTTGCCATGGGCTACCGTGTGTAGCCAGCAGCCAGCGTGAGTGGCCGTCCAGAAGCTGGCGACTGATCTGCCTCGCCTGGGAAGAGCACAATGATGGTGCCAACTTGGGCCAGTGAAGAAACGTCCTCCACAACTAGACTGAAGAACAAAACAACAGCAACTTGTCTATTCCCCTTCCCCCAGTTCCCCA
>NW_017731947.1:938661-940289 GCF_001890085.2 Hipposideros armiger | reverse complement strand
AAAAAATTATTTTGATTAAATCTATTATTTTTTCTTCTAATCACAGTATAACAACTATGTTCAACATGTCCAAATAATATTTTCCATTATTTTTTTCTTTCAAAATATTTGATTTGTCTACATATTTTCAACATTCCCAATGTTTCCAAGTATGCAGATATTTGGTACTGTATGAGCCATAGTTTTAGATAACTTAATGGATGTTTACACATTGTTAATAAGAGTCCATAGCAATTATTTGACATGGATTACACATTCCAAAATGCAATCCTGAAGAGGCACATTTAAATTTTTAGTGCTACTTATTTGGAAAGTTAGTATTAAACTGTAAATAGCAATTTATGTTTATGTGAGCACTTTGATAAAGACCATGGAACTATCAGTGTTTAACAGACTTAACACTCAAGCCAATGTTGCGTGTCTCTGATATTCCAAGTTTGTGTTAAAACCCTAGACATAAAAATAATAACATATTAAAATATAAATATAAATATTTTAAAAATCTACATTCAAAAAAAGTTGAATTATCAAAAATTTAATGATAGTTACATGTATAACATGGTATGACATCTCAGTGAATTTTGCTATTTGGGAGAAAAAAGTGAGGTTAGGGAATGAATAGTCTAAGGAACTTAAACTATTTTATCATATTTGGAGGAAATAATTAAACCTATATTGTCTTTTGAGAAATAGGTTGAATGAGCACTTACTTAAGGAATCGAAAGTTGGTGTCAGTTAATTATTGATTTTCTAGGATTGAGGAGAAGGACAAGCATTGTATTTATCCCAGGATATTATAAAAATAGAAGAAAGATATTTGCCAACAGAACCCCCAAAGTCCTTTAACGATATTACCTTTCCTCAATATCCTCCCCATACTGGATAGCAGAATCCTTTACTTTTAAAAAATAATTAAAAATGTCTATTACAAAAATTCAAATTTATATAAAAGTAATGAGTATAATATAATGAATTGTTCTGAACTCATCACCTAGTTTCAACAATCGTCAACAGGTGCTAATAACATTAATTGGGTTCATGCATTGGATAGCACACAAAAACAGAATCTGAGATCTTGACAGTCTAGATTCTAAATCCTGAATCTTACCTCTCAGCTCTCAAGCCCCCATTTCTTATGTAGAAAAATGTAAATGAATTGGACAAACTAATATGGCTGAAAAGTAAAAGCAATAGAATATGGAATAAAATTCTAATTGAGCAATGCTAACAATGAACTACTGGAAATACGTTACAAAAATGTATTGTTATAAGCAAAATAGAAGAGTACTGAAAATGTTGAGAGGGATACAGAAAGAACATGTGGACTATAGAAGGCAATAACTGAGTGTTCGGCAAAGTGCCAAATCTTCACATGATTGATTTATGGCAGATTAAAATGAAAATACAAGTAATTTCCATAGTGAGACACAGACAAATATTGTTGGTAGAATTCATAATATGATACCTGGTTACCTATTAAAGAGCAAGGCAAACTTTATATTGAATAATGACACAGTAGAGGCATTTCCAAAAATGTTAAGAATAGGATAAACATATTTATAGTACATTATTTAAAAATATTTCTCTGAAGTTCCTATCATTCAGATAATTGCAAAAAATTTGTAAGA
>NW_017731947.1:934491-935407 GCF_001890085.2 Hipposideros armiger | reverse complement strand
GTTGGTTATGGAAACGTGGACTCTGGAGAGCAGTTTCCCACAAGCCAAAGGAAGTGGGTTCCAGGTTTTCCTAAGACAGTGGTTCTCAGTGTTGGTGGTACAATAAAATCGCCTCATAAAATTTTAAGAAAAACCAAAACAGAGAGCTATCTTTAACCAACTGAATAAGAATCCCCAGAGGAGGTACTATTTATTAAATAAAAAAATAAACAAAAATGAAAATAACCAGAAAAATCCCCAGATGGTTTTAATAACGAATGAGAGAAGAGAACTACTCTAGGAATTACCATTCTCTTCCTTTCACAGGAGTTTAGGAATAGGCATTCCTCCTTCACAGCAGATGAATTACTAGATGGCCGTGATTACAACATGACGTCTCCTCTAGTAGATGCTGAGCAAATTTGAGGTCAGGCTCTTACAAAGTAGGTATGCAAATATTTATTGGTGAACAAATTTATGAGTAGGTAGAGGTACCCAGATAGGGAGACATTCTGACAGGTCAAGGTTTTTTGCAGAGTTGAAACATTTCCTCTGCCAAAATATTTGGCTGGTTTGTCAGCCAAAATGAAGCTGGTTTGCCTGATTCCAAAACATGTGCATTTAACCTCACCAAGCTTATCTTTTTTTCCAGACTGTTACTATCAAAATAGATAAAATACTTTAAGTTTAAATGGGTAGGCTTCAAATGTCATGCTGTGCCTTGAAGATTATAAATTGTTATAAAAATACTAATTGTTATTCTTGCTCATAATAGATATAGTATTAGGATGAATATATATTTGCTAATCTTTGACAATATTTTATCTAAAAAAATGGCAGTTTCATGTGGATCAAACTTATACAACTCTGAAAAGGACTTTGCAATGAAGATTGATCTCCCATATCTCCATAGTTTTCTTGACAAACAATTAAATTT
>NW_017731947.1:908225-932326 GCF_001890085.2 Hipposideros armiger | reverse complement strand
GGGTCATTTATTCTTGTAGAAAGCAACAGCTAAATTGCAATTATCTAATATAGTAATAATATTTATCAAAGGTCATCTGCAAATCAGTAGTCCAGGGGAATATTACATTTAAAAAGAGAGGAAAGAAAGAAGAAATAAAACAATGGAGAAAGAAATAAAGAAAGAAATATGGAGGAGAAAAAAAGTAAGAGAGAAGGAAGGGAATTTGGGGTAAATCAACTTTGAAAAATTCTACACACTATAGCTTTCTGTCATATACGAACACTACTGCACATAGCTATATTAAAGATCTACAATGATTTTCAGGAAAGAAACCTGTTTAGTCTAGCATTTCCCAAACTGTTTAACTTTTGATCCAACAATCCTTTTAACATGTAACAATTATTAACAAAGTATTACGTTAAAAAAGAAAACAAAATTTCTTGTATAATGCAAATATACTATTCTACAAAAGGTATTACACATTGATTTATGTTTGTTGTGATAAATGTTTATGAGTTTAGGTCACAGTCTCCTTGATAGAGATTACCTATTTGTGAACTTAAATGCATTTTAATTGCTGTAAAACAAAAGAAGTTGTTCATAAAGTTGTAGTACATATTGGCCTTTCTTTGCAGCAGTCTAGTGTCAGAACCCCAGTGGATCTTGGTGAGAGTCAGGCAACTACCTAATATAAAAGCTAGATGCTTGCTTTCCTGACTTTCTTTGCAGCCATGATATGGGTGCATGACTTAAGCTTCTGTCAATCAGATGAAACTACCAGACTTGACTCAGCAGTACACACTCAAGGAGGTAGAGCCAGAAAAGAAGATTCTAGCAGAGAGGAAAATTGAGTTGTAGGGCCAGTGGTAGCAACCATGCTTGCAATAGCATTCTGGGTCCCGTGCTCCTGGCAGCTGTGGAAGTGGAGGCACTTGGCTACAGTGTTCTCTTTTTGAGGCAAGTTCTACAGCATAATTTTGAGCATTATTGCTGTCTGAACACCCCCAGATATGGTCCACCCTTCCGAGCAATTTATGCACTACTAATATCCTTAAACAAATTTCTCTTCTCCTTAAATCAGCTATAATTGGTTTCTCTTGTTTCACCTAAGCACACAGACTGATACTGTGGGCTTAATCTTACTAACGAGAAAGAAATGAAATGTTAATGGTGTGAAGGAGCTATAACTCTTCTTTGTCCCTGAGATAGTGGGTTGTTGGGGAAAAAAATGTGATGGAATTCTATAGAGGAGATAAATAATTTTCAGAAGCATGAGGGAGGCAAGTTGCAAGCAGGGTCAGCATGAGTCATATTTGTGCTAGAAATTAGTAATGAGGAGGGAATTTCTTTCAGCAGAGGAAAACAATACACCTGCCTACTTATAATTTATAGCATAATTTAATTTTTGCCTTTTATTCATTTGGTTACTGTCATTTCTGCCTTTTGATTTGCTTGAATTATTTGCTTCATAAAAGACTTGCCATTGTACCAGATTGTTCTAAGGTTAATAGTTTCAAAGCTATCTTCAGTGTACAACAAAAGATAACCTAATGCAGAAAACGTGACAGATAATAATGATGCAATGTCTGAAAACAAAGTGAAATGATTTTTGATAGGATTTTGTACTATATCTCGCAGGAATAATAATAGTGCTTTATATTTGCAACACTCACAGTTTGCAAAGCTCTGTCAATATATTATCATATGTGAGGCTAATTTCATATAATTTCATAATAAAAGCTCTTAATTTTATTTTAAATGTTTTGATGGAAATCCATTTCAGGTGAAATACAAATTTCTTAAAAAGGAAAATATTGGACATAATATAAACTTTTACTGTAACTTGGTATTATTGTGAATGTAGAAGAGGAAATAGTTTCAGAAACATTCATTTCAGCTCAGCTAACAGAGCACCTTTTGTGTGCCCAAACTTATCTATGTAAAAGGATACCAAAATCAGTAACACATGGTCCTTGGCTTCAAGAAGTAATTGGCTGGCAGGAGGCAGCAGTATTTATTAATATTCAACAAAGTAAGTATGATGAAGAGGATTGATATCAAGCGCAGTAATTATATGCTCCTAACTTTTTCAGGGTTATTGTAAGGACTAAGTTTGAAACTTCAAGGTTCAGTGCAGAAGGCAGTTAGGATATTATAACTGCAAACTTGCTGCTACTGATGCAGAAAATCATCACATAGATGAAAGTGCTGGGGTCCTAGAGCAGGGGTCTTAGAGAAAAGCTTGGGTTCAAACTGACCCACGTGATGTTCTGATATTCACAGGCTATATGAATGTGGGCAAGCATCCTGACTTTTCTGAGTTTCTGTTTCCTAGTTGGCAAAACTAGAATAATATCTACCTAAAAAAGTTGCATTGAGAGTTAGAATATTGGCTAATCAATTAGTACAGAATTTAAATTATTTTATAAAGGAATCACTCGAGTTTCCAGTCCTGTGAGAAAATTATTCTATCACAGTGCTTGGCATATAACCAGCACTCAATACACAATTGTTAAATAGAAAATAGATGAGTATATCTGAGTCTATCATTAAGATAAGTAGGGCACTATTTTTATTCATGCTAGAATCACATTTACTTTAGATAATAGAAAACACATTTACATATCAATTAATTTAAAACTGGGAAAATGAATGACATTCTGAACAGAAAAAGAGCTCAGTCTCTGAATTATTTACATAAGTTATATGTTCTGGGTACTTTTCCAGTTATCTACAAATAATATTCAAACAAATGGAAACTTTAAATGGAGAAAAATAACAGCTTTTGGCCTGTGGCACGGACCATTAAATAAAAAACAAAAACAAACAAAAAAACTAAAGCAAGTTAGTAAATGTTATCTGTGGGTAGATCTTATTTAATTATAGAGTTTCAGTTTCTGAATGTTTATGTATGAGTCTGAAATATATGAGCAGCTCCCTTAATAGAGTGAACATCTACAGTTCATCCATCATTTTATTACAAATCCATGAATTTAAATTAAATTTTAGATATATGCTCAAATGCCCTTTGTGAATGGAAAGTTCAAATGTAAATGATTTTTTTTTTGAATCATGCTCAAGGGTGTAAGAAAGTATTTAGAGATTTAATACTCTAAACACCTACTTAAACATCTACTTAAGAGCTATATCAATTCACATGTAACTAGTCTCTAACTTACCATTCTATCTCCAGGTTTGTTACAAGTGAGTCACTTTTAATGGCAAACGGCAGACATGAATAAGAATGGCAATGTGGCAGGCAGCGAGTAGAAGACTGAGATACCTGAAAATAGATTGTGGTACATAGAGTGAGCTGAATTACTAAGATCAGGTGCCAAGCCCCCTGCATAACATATCAAGGCAGAGCAGAGACCAAAGTGAGAGCCAGATTTCTGAAGGAAATCTGATAGAAAGTCTGAAATGGGTTTTCAAGAAGAAAAATAGCAGGAACCTATGTGATACAGCTGAGCACGTTTGCACAGATAGCATTTTGTGCTGGTCAGAAATCTCTGAGGACCCAAGAGTCCTCACACTTTTGATTCTTCTTACCTTCCATAATGTATTCCTATTATCCGGAATTTTAACGGCATGATATGTTCCAAATGTGAATGTTGGATCTCATTCTCTCTGTAAGCAGCATTGTTATACATGGAAGATGAGTTCCTGGGTTAGGCATATATAACACCAGGTACAACACAGTGGGATAGCCACCAAATGCTAACTTCCCTTCCCTCGAGACCTTCGTTCACAATTCTGAGGTCCAGGATGCTTCTATCAGCATCTTGCCTGTGGAAGGCCTGTTCACCTGTCCTGCTCCAAGGTCAGTGCCTCATCTTCACAATCCCAGTTTGATTCCTTTAAGGAACTCTGGCATTGACCTTATTTATGTTTCCATAAGACTTTGTATTTAATCTTATCATATAAAATCAATCACCTTAGATTGTAGATACGGTGTGGTATTAGGGGAAGGAGAAAATAGTAACTGTATAACTATTTTTTAGGCTATCAGAGCATGTTGCTATGAGTCTATTTACTTAATGATGGCACGGAAGAAATGGAACTCATCCCCCACACTCTAGGAAAGTGCCTTCATCGGGCCAGGAGCTCTCGGTTACTAAAGGAGGTACCGTGTTGAAGGCCTGTACTAGAGACAGCGGGCAACGACATGAAGATGGCCCCCTCCCTGGCCACTGTCACTTAACCCTGGGTTACTTACTCAAAGTATTTACCACTCTCAGATTTTTTGTGTGTATTTCTTCATTCATCTACTTTATCTTATCAATCTCAGTGTTACATCAGCTCCATAGAGTCAGTAATCTTGTCTCGTTCACCACGATCTCTGCAGGACCCAGAAAAATATCTGGCACTTTGTAAATGTTGGTTGAACCAGGAAACAAATGAGTGAATGAATGAGCAATGATGACATTCTGCAAGGAAAAGGAAAAAAAAAAAGGGGGTGGGGGGGAGAGGCTTCACATTCCCAAGATTCTTCTGATCAGGATTTACAATAAAATTTTTCTCATTACAATTGCAATTACTACTAACATCCTTTAATTTTGTCTTCTAGGCTTTTTTTTTTTTCCTTTTGAGAAGGAGGGGCAGGCATTGTCGCTGCCATCAGCAACTCTGTCCTTACTATTCCATAAATGACCTAGATGAAGTATGTTACTCATTAGATTACTCTAAGCAATTTTTGATATACTGATGTTCACACACTTCTACAATATTGTGGATTCTAGAGTTACAATCTAGCAGGTGAAATATGCTAACATCACAACCGTAAACTGTTCTATTTATATTTGTTTTTTATGCCTTACACATAGACAACACTCAATAAATGCTGAAAGAATAAATAAAATGGACTAAATTACTCAACTATGCCTAAACACCATCTATAACACTGGTTCTCAAGGAAATGCATTGAAAATGATTTTTTACAATAAAAACACGTCTCCTTGACCTTGACATGTGGCAACACCTTTTGAGCTGCAGTAGTGGGTGCTCTCAGGTTAGTGAGAGATGGTGAGAAAACATGCCTCATGACAGTGGGGGAAAGGCAGTTTAGGGCCTTGTTGCTAAAGGTGGGGTTTGTATCACCTGGGAGCTTATAGGAAATGCAGAATCTAGGCCTTATCCTAGGACTCCTCAGTTAGAATCTGCATTTTTATCAAGATGCTCAGGTGATTTGTATGCACATTAGAATTTGAAAAGCAAAGGTTTAGGGGAGGTAGGTCAACTGATATGATACACTGAGGCACCAGTAATATCCTAAATATTGACTTCTGTACAAGACCTTCTAGCTATATATGTCTATATATTGGTAGACAATACAAATTCCTCTTCAATTACTCTGAGAGGCATAATCTCCTCTAAAATCCGATTTGTGTATTCATCAGTTTTCAGAAACCTACACAATGCATGGTTTTGAATTAATCAATTCATCACTTAAATGATGAAATTTGCAGTCTCAATAAAGCTTGACAAACAGCTGCTGCCTTTTATGTCTGCCTTCATTAAGGGGGAGTTAGAAATCCCAGAAACTCATCCCAAACTCATTTGCCAAAAAAAATATCCTTTCTTATCCAGAAGTTGGCACAACTTTCAAGTTCAAAGAAGCAGTAGATTTTATATCTAAAAACATCTGCCTTAATCTGTGCTTAAAATTAATTGGAACATAAACATCTTTTATTGATTTTCCTCTTTTCGACACTTCTGCAGCAGTTAAGAGTCTGGGTTGCAAAATTAACATCATCAAATGGTGGTAGAATGCTTTGCACTTAAGATGTGGTTTCACAATTAAATTGCAATGAGGTCAAAATAGAAACATAGATAAAAATATATGCTATAGAATGTCAAAGAAGAAATTTGGCTTGCTCAGGTAGCCAAATAAAGTACATAGAGAAGATGGGTATCAAACCTGGTACTGAGGGACGAAGAGAGATTGGATAGTGGACAGAAAAGGATAGTGGGAATGACCAATTACCAAGATATGCATAGAGAATGAACAAAGCAAGCTGAATTCATGAGGAAACATGTTCATAAAGTGTAATGATGGGACTCACAATTAGAAATGCAGACCAACGCAGACTGGTGTTGAATTCCAAATTGAATTTGAATTATTTCCTGCAGTAAATAGAGTAACAAAATGGGAAGAAAAAAAAAGTGTTTTAGGAAGAAAGTATAATCAAACAAAGTTATGCAATATGCAACTCTAGAACTAATATTAGTATTGTAATCTGGGTCTTAACAAACGATTGCTGAATAACAAACAAATGAATATACAATAATTCCTGTATTATTCAAGAAAGGAAATTAGTTTCTGAAGTCAATTAACTCCTCTGCAATTCATGTGTCTCACACATTTCAAAAGGGTGGTCGCCATTGACAGAGTCCTCAACAGACAGAGGCAGCAAACATAAATGCAGGATATACACACTTGTCTGAACATGGCTGTAAGTGGGACTATAGAATTTTTCTTCTAGATATGTCTCTGGATTTCAAATGCTTTCAAAGACACCTCTCAGGCTTTTGGGGGTGTGGATCTCTAGGTCATTGGACAAACTCCCTTTGTCATTATGTGTTCTAAATATCATACCCTGGTGGCTCCTCCTAGCTATTATGGAGATTGGCAAGACAACTACCTGCCCGTAAGGTTCAAGTGTTTGTGTACAAACCAATGTGTGTTTGAGTGATAACCACAAGGACAAATGAAAGGTCAGTTTCTCAGTTTCTCAGAGTATCTTCCCTCCTGCCTTCATGACCCCAGAAAACGCTGGCTTCAAGGCTCTCTGAAGCATTCGCCAGTAGTCACTATGGTAATTTCTCTGTAAATGTTGGCAGAACTGTTACAGAATCATCAGGTCCGAACTTCCACAAGAAACATTCCTGTGTAGAATGGTCATGCTGACACAGACAGTTCCTGGAGCAGCATCCTTGTTCTTAGAGGATCTCTACTTGATAGATAGTGTGCGCCTCCTACTGAAAAAAGTAGGAAGGAGACCTGTAGACTACTGAGCCTGAAACAGTGATTGGTCGGTCTCTTTGATAGAATTCAAGTGCGAATAAAGATGCTCTTCTTCTTTGGGGAATATATTCTCCTTCCCAGAGGGAAAAGCAGGCTCCATTCTTGTAATCCAGGTTTTTCTTCATTTCCACAACTTGGGGCAGGATGTAGGAGATCGCTTTGATATCCTATTTCTTTATGTCCAGATAGAACCATCCAGAAAGCAGGCCAGTGATCAGGAGGAGCTAGAAATTAAACTTGTTGTGTTGTCTAATGCTGCAACACAACTTATGTTTCATCAATAACCTGAATTATTAAATATTGGACTATTGGAAAAACAATACTTATAAGCAATCAAACACTCAACCACCATAAACTACTTTGAACACTGGTGATAAGGTCAAAACTGTTCAGTTAACTTATCCTCATTTGTTTTAGATTCCCAGTGATATTATATGCTCCTTTTGTGTAGAGCTTATATCCAAGAGTGTTATCATTTCCCCACCAAAAGCACACAACGCATATATGTTAATTTATAATAAACAAGGACTGAATCTATCCCTCCAAGAATGAGAGGAAACAAGGACTGAATCTATCCCTCCAAGAATGAGAGGCAGACTGGGGTTTCTCTCGCTGATGAATTGTGTTCTCCATTAGCCCACTTTGAAATGAGCTGAATCTTAACATGGAAATTAAACAAAGACTGTTAGACTGGAAAGAGATCTTAGAGGCTCCTTAAAATAATGTTCTAATTAATGCATGGATGTCCTAATGTTCTAAATCTATGCATGCTGACTTGCAATGTGATTCTCATAAACCTGCCCTCATGCTCCATTAATATATGAAATGGCTTATGTAGTGCATTTAAGGAGCTCCTAAAACTTGCTCCTTCAGAATATAGATGTATTGAGCTGACAATTTCTGGATGGAGAACCATTATCTATTTAAAAGATAGAAGGAAAAAGAGAAATAACTTGTTACCACCTGTTTTCCCTAGAGTTACTAGATCTCTTCTATAATTTGAGGATTTGGGCTAAAAGGCAATTGAATATCAACCTGGCTGCCCATTAGAATAACATAGAGGGACTTTAAACATATACCAATGTTTTGCCATCCTCCCCACGTTTTTTTTTAAAAGATTTTTATTGGGGAATTGGGGGGATGGGAACAGCGCTGGGGAATTGGAGGAAGGGGAACAGACAAGATGTTGTCCTTTTGTTCTGCAGTCTAGTTGTGGAGGACGTTGCTTCAATGGCCCAAGTTGGCACCATCATTGCGCTCTTCCCAAGTGAGGCAAATTGGTCGCTGGCTTCTGGACGGCTGCTGGCTACACACGGTAGCCTATGGCAAGCCACTGCCACAGGGGCTGCAGCCTACGCAGTCCCTGGCGACTCACGGCAGCCCAGCTCCAGGTTGAGCTGTTGTTCAGCATCTTAGCTGTGGAGGGCAGTGTCACTGGCCCTCATATGTGGGATCCGAACCAGGGTCCTCTGGCGTCCCAAGCCAGTTCTCAACCATCGCGCCACTCGGCCGGCCCCCTCCACACATATTTTAACTTAACTGATCTGAGGTGCTCCTGGACATCTGGAAGTTTTAAAGCTCTTCAGATGGTTCTAATAGACCATCAGAGGTAAAAACCATTATATGAGAGATCCTCAATCAGCCTGTCAAAAAAGGAAAATATGCTCTTTGTTGATTATACTAATTGTAAAGATTATACAGATAAGAATTGACTATTTCTCAAAAGCAGGATCAATTTTTCTCTTATCTGATAAGAATAATTTCCCAAAATATAAATGAAATAACCTCCTATTTATTGGGTCGTCGGGAAAGTCATGACACATTTTTGCATTGAAAACCATAGAAAAATACATCATGACTTTCCCGACGACCCAATACAATATTCTTCTGGTGAGAAGATTGAGAAATACTCGTATTTGTTGGTGGAAAATTCTATAAAGATAGCTCTTTGGTCGCATCCATAAATCCTTGTAAAAACACTACAAGTGATAAAATAATTTTAGTGGGTATTGTCGCATGAAGGTATTAGTCAGAACTTATAAAACCATTGTTGGCCATGAGAGATGGTTATAAATGTGCTTTGCTATAAATTGCTGGGAAAATATAAAACTGTAATATTATTTTGTATTCTGTTTATTGGAAACATTTTGTGAACTGGAAATTTAATTCGCTGGCCGACTGAATTTAAAGGTGACTGGCAAGAACTATCTTTCACAAATTGCAATTTCAAAGAACTTCATTTTGATCGAAGGGTTTAGCCTGTGGATTTGTGCCTGATTAAATTTGTAGGACCAAGGCGCATAGATTTTCTTTCCCATTGTTTCACCCTCATATTTTACTGTAGTTAATCATTCCTGGAAGCCTAGGGCAGAATTGAGAATTTATGCTCATCTATTGTTTTGAAGAGCTGTGGGGCTCTACCATGTGAGCTGTAGTGTAGAGTAGCTTCAGTTTGGAGTAATGCTGCTCCCAGGTGCACACTCCTGCCATTCCATTATCATGCTGCCCTATGAGAGATGATGTTCTCAGCAGAGGCTGAAACGATTCTCTCCCAGGCTCGAACGACAAGAACAAAAATGTTGACAGGAGGAAAGTTAGAACAAGAAACATTAGAAGAGGAGGAGAAAGGACTTAGTATTGGAAATGATGCTCAGGAGTCAGTCTCCGGGTCAGTCTTGGCTCTGTCCTCAGCACAACGACTGGCACCAAATTGTAATCAATTGTTATCGGCATGGAGTGTTTAGTCTGTACTGGGTATTGAGCTATGTACTTGCCATATATCATCTCATTTATTCCTCATCACAACTCTGTGAGGGCTTTCAGATCCTCCTTGGGCCCATGTAGCAATGTTTTTGCCCTGGGACCCCTTTCTTCAGAGGGTCTGCTCTGGCTATTCTCTAGCAGTGCTTTTCTTCTATTAAGGGGGTGTGCCCGCCGCAGGAGCCCTACCCATTTCTGTGTTCAGCATGAGGTCCTGCATGAGGTAGGCAACAAATGCCATCCAAACAGCAGGAGTTTTAACCGAGAAGTTATTTATTTAATGTAACCTGTTTATTGCACTAGGTTGATTGAGTGAGGCGAAAGTAGGAAACAGCTTTTACCTTCTCTTGTAATCACCATTTTTCAACTTAGCAAAAGCTCTCTTCCCTGCCCTGGAAACCTCAAGTAGGAATCATAGCTTTTTCCACCATTATTATTTTAAAATGGTGCCATTTAAGTGATTAACAATCCAACTGAAAATAAATCGAACTTTATCTTTTGTGCAGGTTTAACCTTGTCCTTGCCACGGAAGCTCCCTACCGGACCTGCACTGACTGGTGTATCCCCAGCACTCAGAAAGACCTTTTCTAGGAGTTTTCTTTCTCCCTGGACACTTCTCAAAGCCTCCCTATTTCCTACATCGGCTGCATTGACTACAGTTCTACAAAATGGTTTTGTGCTATGTGTTAGCAAGTCCTGCATGGATGGTCTCTAAGGATGTGTGATTACCTAACACCTGTTGTTCTCAGTTATTCTGGCAGAGTTCCTTTTAACATCTTTTTACATTTACCAACACATCAATACTTATATACAGCTCATATTCCAGACACTGTACCAAGACATGGCAATATTTATGTGATTCAGAGTTAAGTAAGGGTAAAAGAAATTATATTATTGAATAATAGCTTTTAAAAGAAACATCAATAGTCAGGAGAATAGTGTGAATCAGAATCTAATAATGTTTATGTGGAGGGGAGGTTTGTTTTTGTTTCAATTGGTGAAAGCTAGTGTTTTCTTTAATATAAAAGAAATTCCTGCCATCTAAACTTTAGATCCATTCGTGTTTTACCAATTGTCTCAATCATATATTTTGTAGCCAAAGATACAGCTCAGGATCTCACATTGCATTTAGTGTCTTTAGATTGAAGCAGTGTTTCAGTCTTTCTATGCTTTGATTGATCTTGACACGTTTGAACATGACAGGCCAATAACTGTGTGCCCTCAATTTGTTTGTCTGTTTCCTCACGATTAGATTCAAATTATACATCTTTGGCAGGCCTATTACAGGACTGATGACGTGTTCCCTTCCTTGTTTCCTCTCAGGCACACACATTTCAATTTGTCTCATTATTGATGATGTTCGCTTTGATTACTTTACGAAGAAGGTGTCTGCCAGGCTTCGCCCATGTAAAGTTGCTCATTTTTCTGCTGGAATCAATAGGTATTTTGTGGACAGATACTTTGAAACTAACTATTCTATTCTGCATCCAATTTGTACTTTTTAAAAGTGTTTATTTGTGTCTTCGCGCATGATCACTTTCCTCTGACTCATGGAATGTTTCTCTGGTGATTGTTCAGCAAGAAGCTGGACAAGGAAGAGAAAGAATACAAGCGAAAATATTTCATTCAACTGAGATCACTGAGCTCAGAATATTCATTTTATAAGGGAAGGAACCTGAGACTCAGGAAGGCTAAGAGAGACTCCTGGAGCCAGAATTCTTGCCTCCTCACCCACAGCCAGAGCCCTGACACAGCAATAAAACTGCAAATCCGTTTTTATTATTGGCTGTCTCTTGCATGAGTGAGTTTTCCAATGCAATTTAATGACCACTGTGAAAAAAAAATTAGATCTGAAAATGTAAAAGAATAGCGAATTCTGTCTAAAGTATTTTAGTTTTAGAATCACCCCTATGGCTATGTTTCATCCAGCCATTGTCTCTTTTCATTCTTTGTTGGAGGTACCCCAGACTGGGAGCATTAGCCCTCAGACATGAAAGGAGATGAGTGCTTCACAGCCATCTTAGACGCATTCCCAACCAAAGTTAAAATGTTCAGTTTTTAAGGGAGGTCCTTGGTATGACCTTTGAGCATGAGACAATGATCTTCCACATTCAGTTCTAGAGTAAATTATTATCCTATGTTAACCATCCTGTTTTCTCAACTTGGGTGGACTTCAGAAACAATCATTTCTTGTGAGAAAAAAATATGATATGTATCTATAGCAACAAAATTACAGTGTAGAAACAAATCCACAGAATTTAGCTAAACTAGGGCGATTCCTGAACCTGCATTCAGAGATTTACCCAGTAAATGTGGGTTGGGGGTCCAGAGGTCTGCATTTTAACAAGGAATCCAGAAGTTTCTGATGCAGGTGGACCTGTGAACACACCATGAAACACTGCAATTTATGTAGCTTAATCATATTTAAAAATTAAAGCTGATGTTAGAGTTATTATTCAACCTAGGGAAAGGACTGAAAGAACCATAATTATTTAGCTGAAGGATTACAACCAGTTGCCATTTATTGGTTGTAGGCATGCATTTAAAGCTAGGTTTTATCAGTATGCAATGAGGTTAGGTATAAATGGAGAAATCAAAGTACGTTTTTTGGATGGATTCTGGCTGCCACTGCTTCTGTGTGGATTAAAGAAAATATGACTCTTTCAAAACTACATTTCCTTAATGGAAATAAATTTTCAGCTTGGTGGGAATCTTTGCACAGAATTTGATAGTTCATATGAGTAATAATTTTTTTTTCAAATAAAGAAACCAGAACACAGGCAGTTAAAATTATTTGTCAAATAACACATAGATAGTTACTGGAAAAGCCAAAGATCTACAACCTATATCTCCTGACTTAGGTTCTATTTGCTTTTGCAATTGCATTAAGCTCTATAATACAAATAAATTTCTGTGCAGCTTAAAAAAAAAAGTGGTCATGGGCCAGCCGAGTGGCGCGATGGTTAGGGACTGGCTTGGGACGCCAGAGGGCCCCTGTTCGGATCCCACATATGAGGGCCAGTGACGCTGCCCTCTACAGCTAAGATGCTGAACAACAGCTCAACCTGGAGCTGGGCTGCNAAAAAAAAAAAAAAAGAATCAAGGATGTTTGGATCATAGAGAGCAGAAAGTAAAGGGCATGGTATAAATGTATTAGGCCTAGCCAATAAAGATACAAAGTATTAACTCAGTGTATCCAGGGCAACACAGAAAGGTCAGAAAATTATTGTGTAGATTCAGTTAAGGTAACAAAGAGAGAACTACCAAAGGACGGCATTCATGTCACCAAAATATAGTTAGAGCAGCCACAATGACCTTTCGAGGCTGAGCAACAACAAAGCAGAACCGGTCTGGCTTTTCCATGGCTTCCACTCCTATGTAAGCCTACTCAGTAAAACTCAGAACCCTTCATAGCTAGAAAATATTTCAGAGTGAGTAGATAATAGTTCCTACATTCCTTTCTGTTTGTTTCATTTATCCATTCAACAAATACTTAGTAAAAGCCTACAGTGAGTTGTACAAGGCACCATTCTAGATGATGGGGGATACAGCAATGAGTAAAACTGACAAATACCCCTGTCATTGTGGAGCATACATCCTAATGGGAGAAGACAGATAATAAATACAATAATTAAATCATATAGTCTGTAAGAAGTTAGTATGTATTGTGGGGGCAAAAGTGGTAGATCAGGGCAATGAGGATGAGAAATGTGTGACTGGGTAATGCAGCTTTATTTATTTATTTTTCAATTGTAGTTGACAATCAGTATTATTTTATATGAGTTTCAGGGGTCCAGCATAGTGGTTAGATATGTATATAATTTAAGAAGTGATCTCTCTGACTAGTCTAGTACCCACTGGCACATATATATAGTTATATTATCATATCACTGACTATATTCCTTATGCTTTACTTTATACCTCAGTGACTATTTTCTAACTACCAATTTGTACTTTTTTATTTTTTATTTTTTATTGGGGAATTGGGGGGATGGGAACAGTGCTGGGGAATTGGGGGAAAGAGAACAAACAAGTTGCTGTCATTTTGTTCTTCAGTCTAGTTGTGGAGGACGTTGCTTCACTGGCCCAAGTTATCACCATCATTGTGCTCTTTCCGGGGAGGCAGATCAGTCGCCGGCTTCTGGATGGCCGCTCACAGCGGCTGCTGGCCGCTCACTCTGGCTGCTGGATATACACGGTAGCCCATGGCAAGCCACTGCCACAGGGGCTGCAGCCTACGCCGTCCCTGGCGACTCACAGCAGCCCAGCTCCAGGTNAAAAAAAAAAAAGTGGTCATCGTAAATGGTAGCTATAATTAAAATCTTTTTGTACATTTACCTTTGTATTCTATCCCCAACATTAGGAAAGTATAAATAATAGGACAAATCCCAACTGTTCGTTTAGTTTCTTGTTAGTATATCTCACCCTAAATTCTCAGGCCTAGGTGATTTCGTAGAGTTTCCGAATATAGTTGTTAAGGGGCAAAATCCTCAGAATTAATGAAGCATGCCATGCCCTGAATTCTTGCCAGATTGTAAATGTTCTTATATTTTGATGGCTTGTTCTCTCATGTTCCTGATTTCCTCTCATTTTTCTTCCTGCTCTGGGAAACCTTTGCCTGGAGCTTATATTCCTTTGCTCTAGATACACTTAAAGAGAGAGGACTTGTATTTTTCTTAGTATTGTCTAAATTTCTAATAAAAAAGAATACTCATAATTCTCCGTGGAACGCTCTATCTCTTTTCTGTTGTCTGTTACATGTTCTAGAAAAAATGCTTTTCCCTATTGCTCTGAATGGACATTGCAATAAGCCCTCCATTTTCCAAGAATTTTCTATTGCCAACATATGTTAAAAATAAATTGGCAAGAATCAGAAATATAATAGGTTAAGCAATCATATTTTTTGACCTCAAAAACCTCCTAAGTACATGGTTTACCAGGGGAATTTAATTTAATTCAATAGTATTCAATAAGTATTTCTTGATTTTTCTCCTTCATTCCAGGTAATTCCCTATGTAGCAAGAATATAAATATACATACATTCTAGACCCATTGCCACCAAGAAAACACAGTCTAAGAGGAAGAGGACAAATAAGTAATGAGGATTTTGCAGTCTTTTATGATAAGTTCTATGAAGACTAAGCTCAGATATAAGAAGAGGACAGTTGCCTCCAAATTGTATTTTTAAGGTAAGGGAAGACCTCCTATAGGAGGTAATTTATGTTCTGATCTTAAAGTAGGATGTGATCATGAGAATGACAGGGCTGTAGCCCAGACAGAAAGAATGCAAGGGCAGAAAAAAGAAAAAACAATGAGGTTTATTTAATAAAATTCAGAAGCTGTCCAGAAACACAGAGACAGGACTGGTTACAAAATATATGGGTCTACTGCAGAAAGAAAATGTCAGGTATCTTGTGAAATTATTAAGAATTTCAAGATTATAATAGAAGTTTTTTTTAGCATAAAGCATAAAGAATAAATGAGGTATAATATACAATAAATGAGGTATAATTGCCAAATAAAATTATAAGCTATATAAAGTGTACAATGTAATGATTTGATGTACGTATAGATTGCAAAAGGACTTCTTCCATCAAGTTAACACATCTATCACCTCACACATTTAGCAAAATTCCATTATACAATGTGGTGCTATCAACTACTATTGCCATGTTATCATGTTATACATTATTAGACTCTTAGGCCTTATTCATCCTATAGCCAACCTATCCTTTTTCTCTCATCCTCTACCCTCTCCTGACTACTTTTCTACACTGTGAAACAGACATTTTTTTTAAGATCCCACACATAAGTGATATCATATAGTATTTATCTTTGGTTTATTTCACTTAGCAAAGTGTTCTCTAGGTTCATTCATATTTTTGCAAACGGCAGGATTTTCTTTTTAACAAAGTCTGAATAATAGTCCATTGTATATATTTATATATGTGGCCCTTAGGATAGTGTTTTTATTGCATAAATTCAGAGAAAAAGAAGTGACATTTGATTTTTGTTTTTGGAAACAGAGTGAGCAAACAGAGGGGAGGTGTAAAAGAAACTGCCCTGGGCCTCCTCCTGCCCAAGCTCCCAGCAGAAAATAATGACAAACCCACCTCCCGAGTAGGTTAATGACCTGAGAGCAAAGGACCCCTGTAACTTGTGTCAGGAAGGGTGACTGAGAAATGAGCACACCAGCAGAGCGCTCTCCATACCAGGCAGGGAAGTGCTTGGGGTGTTGAGGTGATTCTAATTAGAGAGGATCCTAAGAGAGCCCCTAAGTTTGCTGTCCCCTTGAGATGGAAAGCCACTGTGTGTCCTTGAGATTTCTTTTAAAGAATTTAGCACACACAGAGAAAGAAAGCTACATCTTTGTAAGTTATATCCAATAGGAAAGAGAAAATTCAATAGGAAAGAGAAATTTGGAGTCAAATGAAAGTCCTGAATTTCTCTTACGCTTTTCACTGTTTTTTTTTGTGGCAATTCTATTATTTTGGGTTGAGGCTACATCTGCCTGAGAGAACTGCATTTGTTTCCCCTCCGAGACCCCATGGCAATATCCATCTTGGATAACTCTCAAGCACAAACCTACATAAAGTCCAGGCCGATGGTGATAATTTCTCAGGGGAGTCCCCCGCTGCTTCTGTTCCTCCAACAATTCATTCTGAAACAGTTTCACTCCTCCTCTTCTTCCAGAAATAAGTGAATTTTTCGAGTCTATTATTGAATTGAGGTTATAGAATTTCATGAGTCCCAAATTCATTTCAGTGCTCTAGCTCCAAATCTCTCCACTGTACAAGCCTAAGATCTCGTCTTCTGTGAGGCATTCAAAACTCAGGGCTGAGTTTTCACGAGGATTGAAAATGTCTCAGCACTGGATTTAAAACTCATTTGCAATCCTGTTTTCCTGATTCATCTTTACTGCGGCTCTTGGGGATTTCTCTTACTTTCCGGTGAATTTGGTGCAGTTAAAATGATGTTTGTTAAATCCTGTCTCAGAACTGTGTAGCAGAAATTTCATCAATTACCTGGTTTATCATAGAACCTGATGTATTTCAGTTATGTCATCTCATTTGAGATACAGAGCTTCTATATCTTAATTATAGATAAGGCAGCAGGTGAAGCGAAGGCTGCTCATTCTCCAAGGTCTGTGAACCCCTTACTAAGGAAGTGGGGGAGACTTCTTCATTGCCTATGATAATCAAAACATCACTCTCTTGCCTGCCTGTTAAAACCCCTGCTAGTTCTAGGCTGTTGCTATTCTGTTGTGTCTGTCATTGTACTCTCTTGGCTTCTTGCTCATTCACTCTTGTTATCTAAAGACTTTGACACTTCCTTACAACCCTCCAATCTACCACACATACTACCATCACCCTGGTTCAATTTAGCGAGTGTTCCATCCAACTCTCAGGCTTTCTATTACCCTGACCCATCATCTACAGTGACTTCTATCTTCATTTTTTTTCCAACCACATGTCTCCACTGAAGACATTTAATCTGAAATATTAAATTCAGGTACCTGACCTTTTGACCACAATCTTCTGGTTTTTATGCCCATGGTACCTTGATAACTGGATAAATATCCAGTCCCTGACCTCATGTTTAACCTTTTGCTTCATCCTGACCTCACCTCTTTATCTCTCTAGCTTGGATTCTGAAATTCATAATTTAAACCCTTCTCTTATAAGTAACGTCAACATGCTGTTTTCATTTTCTTTATTCTTACTCAATAGAAAAGTCCCACACGTGAACTAATCCAACCATTTGCCTTCAGGAAATATCAAATGTTGAAATCTGCTCAAGATCACGCAGCTTCAGAGATTGGTTCGAATGCAGCCTAGAGACTCAGTTCTCATGTGGTTCTTCAGCCTTGTCCAGTACATTTCCCTTTCTTTTTACTTATCTATCTCTGCAGTATGGCTGTTACAGACATTTCATGCTTTTTCTTTTTTTTTTTTTTTAAGATTTTTTTATTGGGGAATTGGGGGGGATGGGAACAGTGCTGGGGAACTGGGGGAAGGGGAACAGACAAGTTGCTGTTGTTTTGTTCTTCAGTCTAGGTTGTGGAGGACGTTGCTTCACTGGCCCAAGTTGGCACCATCATTGCGCTCTTCCCGGGCGAGGCAGATCAGTCGCCGGCTTCTGGACGGCCGCTCACTGCGGCTGCTGGCCGCTCACGCTGGCTGCTGGCTACATACGGTAGCCCATGGCAACCCACTGCCACAGGGGCTGCAGCCTACGCCGACGCCGGCGACTCACAGCAGCCCAGCTCCAGGTTGAGCTGTTGTTCAGCATCTTAGCTGTGGAGGGCAGTGTCACTGGCCCTCATATGTGGGATCCGAACCGGGGCCCTCTGGCGTCCCAAGCCCGTTCTTAGCCATGACGCCACTCAGCCGGCCCATTTCATGCTTTTTCTAAACTTTCAACTAGATCAACACTATTTTCTCATCCTTCATCATCAGAAGACACACTCATATCATCCATCACAGTGAAAACAGAAGTCATTAAGCAATACACTGCCTTTCCTTAAACATTTAAAACAATGGGCATATATGCCCACCTATTTACCCTTTAATCCAGTTATATTGGAAGAGAATCTTCCCCTTGCTCTAGGGCCATTCCTCCTAAACATGTAGCCCATTTTTTCCTAATCCTCCTTAGAGTACTCAAGACCTCACCTTGTGGATTTTTATCTCCATGCTGTACCTCCCATCACCTCCTCATTGTCAGTTGCTCTTTCATCAAAAACAACATTCATAATCAGAAGAACTTAACATTCCCCCTAATTCCATCTAAAGGAATTTTCAGGAGTTGCCTCATCTTTTGTTTTTCCCTTTATACTCAAACCTCTCAAAAGAGACATGTGTATGTACGTTTGGTATCTATTATTGATGACCCTTCAATTCTAGTCCCTTTGTCATATGACTTCTAACCCATTATGCCACTGAAACTTTCATGCCAAAATTAAGAAGCTTCAATTGGCTAAAATCTGGAAGTTACTACTCTACACATTAACTGTCTATTTGTATTCCAAATAGACAGTAAGCTCCTGAGGGCAGGAGTCATACGTGCCTTGTTCTTGCTGTAACCCAGCAGGTATATAGAGTACAGGTAGTATAGTTCCTTGCCCAAAGCAGGTGCTCAATACATAATTCATAAGTGAATATATGATTATCATTAAATGTGAAAATCAAAGAACTAAACTTCCTGCATTATAAATTATGCTGAGGCATTTTTTCCCCCAAATCCCCTACAGCACCAAATAAAATATTCATCTAGACAAAAACACATCAGAAACACACTGTGAAAACCAGCCCTCCCCCATTTTCAATACAAATCATTACTTCTTACATCTAGAAACTATAATAATGTTCAACAGCAACCAAAAGAGTTGAGTGAATGAATTTTTTTTAAATGGAGATACAATTTGCATACCATTAAATCCACCTTTTAAAGTATACAATCCATTGGTGTTAGTTAGTATTGAGTTGTTGGAAAAGTCATGATGTATTTTTTCTATGTTTTTCGTTGCAAAAATGTGTCATGACTTTTCCGACAACCCAATATAATCACAAGTATATGAATTCTTAACCATCCTTTCTGTCTCAGGAGCAGGATATTTTAGAATGTAGTTTTACTTCCTCTGGCCTTGCCGTTTTCTTCTAACTAGAAAGCATTGTCCCCGCCCTGCCCCCCAGGAGACAATTAGGACGGAAAGTACAACGTGCAGCTGCATGGAGTCACAAGTTTGTCAGCTACTCTGCATGGGTCCTCCTTCCTTCACCTTCCCTGCCAGGTTCCACCAGCATTTAGACCATCTGTAGCAGCACTGCAAGATTAGGCTAATAAACCTGAATTACTCCAAAAGTTTTGCCTTAAAATGTGAGCATTTATCTTAGCCTGGGGAGCCAAGCTTTCTGAGTAATTTAAAAGGATCCCACGATATAGAAAGGAAAGTCCTTTTTTAATGGTCTGTTCAATCTTTTCTCAAGGGTCACTGGCTGTTCACTTTCTCCACTAAAGGTTCTCTGCTAAATTTTCTTTATAAAGTTAAAAGTAACCTGTAGTGGCAAAACATGTGCAGTAAATTAAAAACAAAGCGAAACAAAACAAAAAGGACAATAACTGAAAAAGGAAACAGCCTAGTAAAAATCAGAATAAAATAGAAATCTAGCTTTTGGTATCTCCAAAATAATTTGAGAATCAAATGTTTCTAATCAATTAATGCAGAAAGGGAAGGGAAACTTAAATGAAATGTTTCTTTTTAAAATTTTAGTACCAATACTTTTTAACTTGCAACTTTACAAAAAGTATCTTGCCTGTTCTTAGATTAAAATTCTATTTTGTATTAAAGACACACATGTAATTTAGGTTGGTATAAATTAAATTTGAATAAATCATGGATTGTATTGAATTGAAACAATCTCAGTAGGTACGTGATTTTTAAGTATCAAATGTCATAATTGGTGTTAAACTTAGAGATCAGTATATATACACACGCCCTCATCTTCTACACAGAGGTCTTAGCCCTAGAAAGATACACTTGTTCATTGCTTATTTATTTATTCTACTGATACATGCCTCCTCTGAGATGGGCCCTGTGATGGTGCTCATGTCATAGAAGCAATGAAATGAGGGTTCAGCCATTAAGTAGAAACTCACAGTCTGGTGTGGGAAACACAAAGCTAAGGAAACAGCACAACCTGCACATGACAATAGAAGCGTGTCTAAAACAGTCTGGGGATAGATCAGAACTAATGACATATTGACTGGGAGATTCAGAGGCAGTATCACATGCAGAGAGATGATGACGTGGTCCCCAGTATCAGTGGATCACCCTCCCTCTTGGTTATACCTTTGCAGTATAAATAATAAAATCTGTAGAACATCCCACATACTCCCTGTAGTTAACCTGTTGCCCTACTACACTGAGGCTTCTGTATGAATATGGGTATTTTAAAGGGATCCTTCTATGTTAAGAAGCATGAATCAACAGCCCTCCTTGGGCCGGCTGAGTGGCTCAGTTGGTTAAGAGCTCGCTCAAGAGTTTGAGCTCTGAGCAACAGCGGTTTGAATCCTGGCCCGAGCTGAGCAGCCGCTGAACTGCCAACGAGCTGCCGCTGAGCCGCCAACAGGTGGCAGGATGGCTCAGCTTAAAAAAAAAAAAAAAAAGCCTCCTTGACTCTGAGTCCATCTTGCATCTTACTAACCCTTCATTTCTACTGATATTAATGTTCTGCTTCCACTGAAGCAGAGACCACAAACTGGCAGCCTGTATATGCCCACAGATATATGTTGTTTGCCCTCATGGTGCTTAAAATAAAATCTCAAAAGTGAATGTTTTTTAAACACAGCTTGTCTTTCTAGGTCACCAGTATTCACGACTTGCCACTGCTTACTGTTGGTTTGCTTCATTTGGCATATTTGTCTGCCCATTTTGATTAATTTATGACCTTTAAAATAAAGTGTGAAAGAGCCAGTGTCATTTAGTAGCCAAGGAGCACAAATCAACAAAAGAAAAGGAAAAAACAAAAGATGTCATATATTACTAATTTGTTTAGTGTGGGCCCATTTAAGCTGTTACTTTCTCTCCAGTAGTTGACTTGCAACCCATGGAAATTAAAGCATTTCAGAGTTACATTGTTAGACTATAAGTGAGCGCAAAGTGCTTCTAACCAAAATATTTTCACTTGTGGTTCTTTGTACTTACATCTTTGGAACAATGGTACCCCATTTTATCTTGGTGAAAAATACCAGGCAAATTAAACCGCTGAATATACAGGCACAGATTCACAATTAAGAAAGAGTCCCCTTAAATTTTAATGGAAATACTTGACTACAAGTCTCATGCACTTCAATTCCCAAGAGAAGCTTGCGGCCAGACTTTGTCAGAAGCGGTATTAGATATCTATTGCTGCTTAGTAATATCACCACAAATCTAGAGGCTTACAACAACACACATTTATTATATCATGGTTAACATGGGTCAGGAATCCAGGCACGACTTAGCTAGGTCCTCTGCTTCAATGTCTGTCACAAGGCCACGGCTGGGGTCTTATCTGAGGCTAGACTGAGGAAGCATCTGCCTCTGAGCTTGTAATGCTATTGGAGGTTTTAAGAATTTGTGGGATTTTGAAGGGTTTAGTATCATGCTAGTTATTGGATAGAGGTTGCCCTCTGTTCTTTGTAATTGTATGTCTCCATATCACAGCTTGCTTTATCAAAGGCAGCAAGGGAGGAAGTCAATAAAGAGATTCTGCTAGCATGATGGAAGTTACAGTTTTATGGAACATAATCACAGAAATGACATTCTATCACTTTCTGCCATATTTTATAGGTTAGAAGCATGTCAGCCAACCCCATCTACACTCAAGGGAAGAGGATTATCCACGGGTATAATACCAGAAGGGGATACTTTGGAGCCATCTTAGAGTGTGTCCACCACAAATGTCTAATAATGATTATAATGATGATGATGCCAACTAACTTTTCTTGATCATTTAATGTGTGACAGATTCTTTTTTAAGTATTTTATATGCACTACTTCACTAGTTCTCCGCCCTCCTCAAAATACGCACGCACACACACACACATACACTCACAAAAATGGGTACTGTTTAACCGAAGTCACAGTTAAAAACTAGTGGAGCTGGAATTCTAACCCAAGCAATCTGAATCTATATCCTATGCTTTTTTGTTAATAAACAAAATGTTGATCCTGTAAATTCTTACAGCCTTTGTTGTTCTCTAATACCTAAAAACAGGTGTTGTTTTTTTTTGTTATTTATTTACATTTATTCAGATTTTCTAGTTGTTCAGAGTAGAGAGTTTGTTGTAAAACAATTAAGTCAATCATTCCAGGGAGATGGTCTCCAAAGCCTGTTTTTAGCCAAATACTCCAGATGTTTCTGACGTAGCATTATCAGTAAGCCAATATATAAAACATGAAGCTCCATTTTTAATAGGAAGCAGATTAGATATGAATTTGAAGTTTGGAATACTGCTAAATAGAAATAAATCATTGACAGGGTTGTAGTTGAGGAATAGGTAGGTTAATCAACTCTTAGCATGGTGGCAACAAGCCCCTCCCCCCACACACACACGCCCCATCACATTTAAGCCAATGTAAATCTCGCGAGCTAGAAATTGTTGTCTCTCTTTTACCAATAAGGAAACTGAAATTCAGAGAGAATAAATAATCTGTGTCACAAACTGAATCCACTTCTTTTTAATGGCAATATACATGTGTATATATATTCTAATTTACCACCATACATTCATTTTGTTCTGACGCAAATCCATGAAAAAATGTGATATATTTTAGAAAGCTTTTTTTCTATAAGTTTTTATGTTTCTTTTTCAATAGATTTAATTCTTAAAATGTCCATTCTTTATCTGAAAAATTTGTTTATATAGAATAGCTAAATTCTAACAACCCAGGAAACTAAAGAAAATGCCCTTAATGATATGATAATGCTTAAAAAAATACATTTGTTGGAAAAAATATTGCAAAGTAACTCAATCTTGCCTATTCCATGGTAATTCAGATGCTATTATAAATTTAGTAATTTATTTGTTTATTTAACTTGGCTGTTGCAAAGTGACATGATTTTAATTCTTATATAAATCACATTTCCCTTGGAGGTATTTTAAACACACACATACACACACACGCACACCACCAGCACCACCACCAACTGGTGATGTAAATGTATGTCACATGCATTGGTTTTGCCATGATCAAATCTCATTTTTTATTGAGGCAAAATACCTAGTGAATTTTAAGCTACGGTGACTCATGACTTAATAAATTAGCTATCTATGTTCAAAGTCTTCATCAATATATAATAAGTAGTGCCTACTGTTTAAAGATTCAAGAGGCATCAGATTTTTATAATTTTAACATATTTGGCTGTTATGAGCCTTATTCTAATTTTGGGTGAAAAAGAGCATAACTGAAATATTAACAGTACATAGCTAGCTGTGTTCCTCATTGATTTTCCTTCTTTCTCTTTGCACCCATTGGCATATCCCAGAAAAAAAACCAATTTCAGTAAAATAATAATACGTTTTGTAACACTTTACAATGTGCTTGTCTTTACAGGTTCTTATTTATACCTCAAGGAAATTCTGAATCATAGCTACTATTATTCTAGTTTAAACGTTGAAGAAATTGGGATTTGAAGACGTTCAACATGTTGTCCCAAGTTTTATCATTTGTATGTAGTTGAATAAAGAATCACGGATGGGGGCCGGCCGAGTGGCGCGATGGTTAAGAACTCGCTTGGGATGCCAGAGGGCCCCGGTTCGGATCCCACATATGAGGGCCAGTGACACT
>NW_017731947.1:845275-906655 GCF_001890085.2 Hipposideros armiger | reverse complement strand
CGACTCACAGCAGCCCAGCTCCAGGTTGAGCTGTTGTTCAGCATCTTAGCTGTAGAGGGCAGTGTCACTGGCCCTCATATGTGGGATCCGAACCGGGGCTCTCTGGCATCCCAAGCCAGTTCTTAACCATCGCGCCACTTGGCTGGCCCCAATTTGCACTTCTTAATGGGTGATGCAGCTTTAAATGGTTAAACTAGCCTGCACTGAGAAGGTTAATGCTTGAAGGAGGTGAGTCATTTGGATAGCTGGGAAAGAGCATTTTAGGCTGAGTGCCAGGTCCCCGATGTGAAAGTATGCCTCTTATATGCAGCAAGGAGCAAGGAGATCAAAGTGACTAGAGCAGAGAGGAAGGGAAAGGAGAGCATGTGAGCTCCGATGTGTCACTGAACAACAGCCAATCCTGTTGGGCATCGTCCATTTACTGAGTGAAGGGGTGAGCCATTGGCAGCTTTTGAGAAGATGAGTAGCATGATTTCACTGATAACCTAACAGTATCATTAGTTGCTGTTTTGAGAATTTGCTGGGGAAGTAAGGACAGGAAGGGGGAAATCAGTTAGAAGGCTTTGCAAAAATCCTCACAAGGGGTGACTATGACTTGGATGACAATGGTTGTAATAAAGTTTAGGAGAAGTGGTCAGATCTAGACATGCATATGATAGCAGAGCAATACGAGGAATTTTGGATCACTACTTATGAAAACATTGACATTCTATTTTTCATTAAAACACGTATTTGTTAAGGATGGTTGTATCTTTTCTATCAATTTCTGTGTCAAATGAAGGACTTGTTAGTTACACATTTGGAATTATTAAAAGCTAACTGGAGGGCTTGTTAGACATTGCTGAGGATCCACTATGATGTGAACAAAGGCATAAAATTTATCAGTGTGTAAAAATTCTATTTTCTGATGATTATGGGCAGTATGTTTATAAAAGTGAGAAAGAGGAACATATGAGAATAATCAGTAGATAAAATGGATTATGAATTACGAGGCTGAAACCTCTTATGCATACCTGCAAATTGCTCATTAATATGTCTGTTTCAGAATTCTTAAGTATGATTACATTATATTACTCAGGATGACTATAAACACAGCTATTGAAAAAAATAAATTTAATTAAACTTTGAAGGCATCAGTGCTATGAAACCGGTAAAAAGAACAATAGAAATGGTGTTATATTTGCATGCTCTTTTTCTAAAGGATCGTCGCCTCCATTTTGTATATTAGGAAAAGAAAATATTTAAAAACAGTCTAACAAAATGCTCCACTCACTTTTTTTTCTTTCAGATTATCATGAGAATGAGACTGGAAACAATAGCATATTTTTCTGATTTCACTGCATGTGAGGGTTTTGTGGCAGCCTTCAAATCACTTTTTTCTTTTCGTTAGCTGCAGGTAGACAGAGAATTCTAGAATTTAAATGGATCTTAGAAATAATATAAATTACTTAACTTCTCTGACTCCAAGTCTTTTCTTTGGTAATATGATAAAAGAAACAATAGCTCAGAGTTGTGATGATAAAATGGGATATTGTCTACAGTGAGAGTAGAAGGTATTCATCATACATACTTAGTTTGGACATACTTTTTTCACCCCTACTGTCCACCAGGGAAATATTAGAGGCTGAGAGAGAAAGTGGTGTATGCAAAATTTCACAAGTAGGGTCATGACTGATTTTTTTTTTTTTTGTCTTTTAGATTGGTTACTGTAATAGGAAACTGTGATGGTTCATTTTACGATGTGAACTTGATTAGACCACAAGGTACCCAGACATTTAGTCAAACATTATTCTGGGTGGGACTGTCTGTGAGGGTATTTCTTGATTAGATTAACATTTGAATTGGTAGGCTGAGTAAAAAAGACTGTACTCCCTAATGAGGATGGGCTTCATCTAATCAGTTGAAGGCCTGAATAAAACAAAAAGGCTGGTCCTTCCATGAGTATGAGGGAACTCTTCCTAACTAACCGCCTGAGCCCAGACATCAGTTTTTTCCTGTTTTCAGGCCCAAACGGAAACATCACCTCTTCCTGGGTTTGAGCTCGTTGGCATTCAGACTGGAACTACACCATTGGCTACCCTGGGTTTCCAACTTGCTGATGGCAGAGTTGGAGGTTTGTCATCCTCCATAATTCTATGAGCCAATTCTTGAGAATACATCTTTATGATATAATATTATATAGTAGATACATAGACACATAGATATAGTCCTATTCATCTACCTGTCTGTCAGTCTATCTATCTATTGAGATGTTTATATACACACACACATACATATCCTATTGGTTCTGTTTCTAGGGAGAACTCTGACTAATATAGAGACCTCTGTTCCTGGCACAGAAAATACAGAATTTCCTATTGGCCAGAAAATGTAAAAGAAAAAAGAAAAATATGCTCCCATCATCCATATATGGCAGGTGTTTCAAAAATGACTAATCCTTTGAACAAAATTAGAATTCTGGCTTAACTGTGCATGTTGGAAAAGAAAACAATCGGCTGTATTTTTTAAGAGTTTGGAAAGAAGAACAACTTAATGCTGTGTGAAAACAAAGAAATTTGACTCAGGAAACCTGAAGTCCAACTTCACTGCTTTGTAAACCATTACACATGTGATGTATACCTCAGTTAGGGCAAAGTAGATAACAAAAGAAGGAACAGAAACATATAGCAGAAGGAGGACCATGAGCAAATCCAATGACTTATATTAGTGAAGCCACAACAAAGACCAATGTTGTACTGAGATCTGGCCTTGTCACCTGAGGGCCACCAAGGAGCAGCCAATCTAAGGCCATAGAGAGGCAAGTTGAAAGTATCAGCCATCCATAGCTGCAGGGTAGAAATCGAATGATTCTGAGGACTGGGAGAGTCATCCTGAGACCCTGTCAGAAAGATAATCCTGGGAGAGATAAAGTCTTGCTTCTATTGATTTTTCTGGTGGACACTGAAAAGTCATGGGTTTCTTACATTTTTCAGTATGAAAGAAACATACAGTATGCACAAAACTGTAGGAACTAATGATAACCCATTAATTAAGTTAAGGTGGGAGTGGATAGCTTCATTAAGTAGATGGTTGGTAATGCCATTTGGAATCTGAGGAAGATAAATCACTGTAGAAGAAATATGTTTCCAAAATCAAGGATTTAGCGTTACAACTTTGCAGCTGCAGTAACATACAGAGATGACAGTAGTGCAACATTCTAAGCATCGGTTTCTAAATACAACAAAGATCAGACAGATCATTCAAACTTTAAAATATCAGTATTAATTTAGTCCATATATTGTAGCTATCGTTGACCTCTAAGGCAATATCAGCATTTCATTCTCTCTTTCTGGCAGTTTTACTTGCAAAAACATCATGAGTTGTGGTAGAGAGGTCTTCCGTTAGACATTACACACGAGCAATTGGAATTCGTTTCACACACACACTCATTGTGGGTGCAGCCCAGTAACAAAGAACAGCACACTCTTGTAGAGTGAAGAGGGACTGCCTTTCAGCCATCACAGCCCGTCTCCTGCCTTCTGCCTTTAGAGCTTTGGATCAACCCTACTTTATCTCAAATTTTCTTTTGGCAGGTGAATAGTTAAATCAGCCTTCTTGACTCTCTAGAAAAGTGCCCTGATTACTTTCCAACCCTCTCTCTCTCCCAGGCACAAAATCCTTCTCCCCAGGGCTCCCATATTATATTATATTGATCTGTTGGGTTCTGTTTGGGGATTTCCTATTGGTTTTAGAAGACAGCTTTTGAGGTGCCATGTAATAGGGCCATGGCTGGTACATAATGGGACCATTATAAATTACCCAGAAAGGTTGCATATACTGCATTTCTTTCAGTCAGATTACATGTACTTTCTGTAGGTAGTCAAATGCAGGAAAAACCGGTAAGGTGAGATGGACTGCAAAGAAAGTTGGAAACAAAGAATGAAAGCAGAGGGGATCTCTTGGTGAAATTAGTTAGCAGGAGGTGTGGATTTTAATTCTCAGATATTAGGGACGCTGGCCACAGACTAGGGGGAAAAAAAATCTTATTTCTACTAAGTAGCACAGGGGATTTCCTACTGAGAAATAGAAATAGAGAATAAACTAAAGTAACTAAAGACGGTAGCTGAGGAAATTCTGAAAATATTGGGTTGTCGGAAAAGTCATGATGCATTTTTGCAATGAAAAACAGAAAAAATACATCATGACTTTTCTGACAACCCAATAATAAACTTAAGTTTCCAATTTCTATTTTGACACATTTTTTAGGAGATAAGAGCTCTCTAAAGGTTAAGAAAATAGTTTTCTCCATTTCATCTTTTAGTCAAATAACCTGTAGGGGAAAGGACTCTGTATTATTGTAGGTCATATGAAAGAATCAAGAGAATACACAGATGCAGCTAATTGCTTGATTATTACAGAAAGGGTTGCAACCTGAACTATTCATTCTCTTCTATGACAAAAAGTTTTTCCTATCAACACACAGTCTATAAATTATTGAATATGCATCACACTACACATTACAGATTGGTTATTTGCTGAAACCGATGACAGATGTTTCATTTAACAATTAAATATGCACCTAAATGAATGGGAAACAAGGGAACATTGAAATTTATTACAGGTTAACCTGACTCCTATCTAAAAATGGATAAAAGTAAATGAAGAGAGACAAGGTTACTAATATTTATAAAATATCCGTTCTGCAGATATTATGTTTTTCTGGTCTGTTTAATCCACAAACTGTCTGATAAAGTAGGCAATATTATTCACATAAGACACAGAGTATTAGTAATAAATCAAATATTTAAACTTAAGTCAATCCACCATGCTACCCCAGGGCTATATAAAGAAGGTGAGAGGGAATGAGTTGGAGGTTAAGTTATTAGGATCACAGAGGATTTCAGGGAAAGCACATACATTGGCCCATGAACAGTTGTCTAAGAGGAATTCGCTGTGGCGCTCATATCTGACCTAGAGGGCAAACGCCAGGAGACAGATGGTGGGGGAAAAGGTGACCCGAAGAGCTGAAGTTATACAGAGTATAGAAATGTAATAGACTGATTTTTCAGCTAGTGGAGAAGAGTAAAAATGACACCAAAGATTATATAAATGCAAATCTTTAATTAAAATTGATCAGAAGGATGGTGGGCAGAATAATAATTGCCCCCAAAGATGTTCACGTCCTACTCCTTGGCACCTGTAAATATATTACTTTAAATGGCAAAAGGAATCATGTAGATGTGATTCAATTAAGGGTTTTGAGATGAGGAGACTCTCCTGGATTATCTGGGTGGGTCCAATGTAATTATAAGGGAGGCAATAGAGTTAGATGCAGAAAAGAGATATGATGGCAGATCAGAGGTGGGAATAATGCACTTTGAAGATGAAAGAAACGGCCAATATTGAGGGTTGCAGGTAGCCTTTCAAAGCTATAAAAGCAAGAAAATAGCTTCTCTCAGAAAGCCTCCAGAGAAAGCAAGGCCCTGCTGACGCCTGACTTGAGCCCAATGAGATTTATTTTGGACTTCTTATTTCCAGAACTAGAAGATAATAAATTTGTGTGGTTTTAAGCTATTCAATTTGTGGTAATTTATTACAGCATCAGCAGGAAATTAAAAGAATAATTGTATGAGAAATATCAGCCAAAATTAATTTGTATGCTGCAAATAACTAGATTTATAATTGACTTCCTCCAGTGATTGCCCCCTTACAGATTTTATTTCCTTGGGTTATTTTCTCAAGCATTTGTTGGGAATCAATGCCTTTTTGCAGATGAGCTGAAGGACGGGAAATGAAAAGTGAAACAAAGAAGTAAATAATAATAATAATAATAATAATAATAATAATAATAATAATAATATAATAATAAAAAACAGCGGAAAAAATTATTTTCCTTAACCAGTAAACTCAAAATAGGAGACTAACAGCTTTGAAATGATTTGTAGATGGTTTCTGACATTTAAACAGATAGTTAATTTTTCCTTTTCCTGTGTATTTTCTTTTCATTTGGGTGGTGCAGAAAGAAAATGATTCTTGTTTTCATTATAGTATTAGAGTAATCTCTGTCACTAACACAGCAAGGGTACAGGTAATTCTAAATGAATGCCATTCTGTGATTGATTATTACCATATCTACTGGGGTGCCAAAAAAATGTGTATACATGACTTGCATTCATTTTTTGTTGTCGGTATATAGTGAGTATTACAATTTTAATACAGTTTTTTTTCCTTTCTTAAAATGTATATACATTTTTTTGGCACCCTCTGTATATTCTGCCTATTCTGTTATGCCAACTAATTATGTTTTCAAGAGGTACTTTTCATTCATGCTTTCATTCATTCACTCAAGAAATGCTTATTGAGTTCCCAATCTATATGGAAGGCACTATGCCATATAAAGCAAGCATTGTCCTTGCCCTTTATTCCTCCTTTATTCCAAACTCTCTAGGCCATACTGATATCAGCCTTTCTGGCTGATTTCACTGATATCTGCTGCGACATGTTTAAGGACTTAATATTACTTAATGGATATTAGCACGTTTCTCTATCACGATTATATACCCATCTAAGTTGCATCCTTTTAGGGGGCTGTTATTATGTCTCATATGGCATATAGCTCACACTTAATAGAAACTTAATAATAATTTCTTAAGGATATATATATATATATATATATATATATATATATATATATATGAAAAAAATATATATGAATCACCATGTTTTGTAGTATCATTGTATCCTGGACAAGAAAATATTCACTGTTCAATAGTTTCTCTGCAAGGCCCATTTTTAAAAAAACCTGATATTTGAGTTTTGGTGGTAAGTAAGACTGGTTCAGATTGTCAAAGAGGAGAATGAGTTTCAAGCCAAGGCAAAAAACATATGCACAGGAAAATGTGAGTTTTTTAAACAAAAGAGCAAGCATTTTTGTGTGGTGGGAACATCCTACACAGAACAACACCAAACTAACGAGCCATACTGGGGTAATAGTGAAAAAAAGCTTTTTGAGTCATGCTAGAGCATATAGATTTGATCTTTTTTTAAATAAAATTCTTAATTATTTATTTAGTTGTTTATTTTTCTTTTTTATTGTGGTAAAAAGCACAGAACATAAAATTTATCATATTAACCATTTTTAAGTGTAATGTTCAGTAGTGTTAAATATATTCACATTGTTGTGAAACAGAGCTCTAGAACTTTTTCATCTTGCAAAAATGAAACCCCATCTTTTAGGCATAAGAGGAGCTATGGAGCAGAAGGGTTTAAAATAAAAGAATAGGGACAGCCGGTTAGCTGAGTTGGTTAGAGCGCAGTGCTCACAACACCAAGGTTGCCAATACGATCCCCACATGGGACACTGAGTTGAAACTCCACAACTAGATTGAAACAACTACTTGACTTGGAGCTGATGGGTCCTGGAAAAATACACTGTTCCCCAATAAAATAAAATAAACACATTATATATGTATAAAAAAGAATATTAGATTCTTGCCCCCATCCACTCTCATTTTGTTTTTTAAAAACAAAGATAACTCTTGCATCTATAGAGAGAATAACCTGACAAAGGAATGGGAGAACTTTGGAAGCTAACAATCATCATGCTATAATATAATTTTGGAACCAGATGAAACTCAGTAAACTTCTGGCTTCAGCACATATTTGCTGTATTAAGTGAAGGTCATCTGACTATAATGTTTTTCCTATAGAGTCAACAATGGGGTTTACTTGTTAATATTTATTTTGATGTTTCAAAAAATGCTATTTTTTATTTTTATTTAGCTATTTGGGTATATTTTTAAAATAATGACTGCATAGAAAAATATTTGAAGGAAGAATGCACTATTAGCAGATTAAATGTCTTCAATTTTCTCCACGACTTTATTGACCTATGCCTCTACACCTCGAGTTCCCAATTGTTAAAATGAATTCTTGAACATTTTTTCTTAACTGTCGGAATATGACTATGTAATCCACTTCACATTCCAAGATAAAATCTAATATTTTGTTTTACAATTAGGGTTTTGAGGCTAATATTCAATGGCAACTATTTTCAAGCCTGATGGCAGAGCAGAGTCTCCTGGAAGCTTTTGAAACTATGATGCTGGTCTCCACCAGAGACTAATTAAATCAGAATCTTTATGGATGGACCTAGACATTTAATCTTTTCAAAATTTTCCCAAGTAATTTTAATGTAAAGCCAGGGCTTAGAATCAGTGCTCTATTTTCCAAAGCATTTGTTTTATATTGAAAAGAAGTTTGTTTTCACTATGGCTTTTTGTAGTTTATCCCAAGTTCCCAGAATCATGGTTAATTTGGTGAAAAAAAAAAGAGATGCTTTGCTCTCTTTTGTCATCTTAAAATAAATAAATGTTTTTAAAATTAATTTTCATATGATCTTTAAATAACTTGATGTTTAAATAAGTTACATAATGTGGAAAAATGCTTTATAAGCTCCTCTGTATTAATAGAAATCTTGACTATATTGAACAACTGTATCTATCAGTTTTCATAATGTTTCATCAGTGCCAAAGCCAAGGAGTGGGTTGGGGGGAAAATGCTTCCACTTGCACATAATTTCCATCATCCCTTTCCACCATAAGCCACTAAAATGTGATCTATAAGCTTAGTAAAAAAGTGTGTTTGCCTGCTGTGCAAATATAATATAGTTTCAAAACAAGTCCCTTATCCCAGCTTTCCAAATTGCCTTCTGCAGCCTCTTTCTACATAGTAATAGCCTTTCAATAATCTTAACTCACTGCAATTCTTCTGATTTGGGAAGACTACGTCTTAGAGCTGGTCCATGACTCTGTTTATTTTAGGGATTTGGGGCAACCTCTTTCAGATAGTTCTTAAAAATAATTTAAGAATGGCCTTTAATTGTTCTTTTCAACAGAGGAGACCTGATGTTTCCTGCTTTGAATTAATAACAGAAAAGGTCATAGTTGCTATTTCAAACCTCTCTTCTCTTCTGCTTCTTTGAGAACTTTATTATCAATCATAAAGATAAAGAAAAGTACTGCAGTCTGATGACACAAGTTTCCTCCCTGATGATCTTTGAATTTTAGCTCTCTGGTCTCTAAAGCCAGATGTTACCTTTAACTTTTTGTAGCTGTTTTATAGAGAACCTGCTATTTTGCTTAAAACGTATTTTTTTCCATGCTGTACAGAACATAGACACATTAAAAGACCTCAATGCATTTGTTTGACAAAATGTTACTGACTATAAATTATTCTATGCCCCCGTGTTAAGCACCAGATGATATAAGTATTTAAGAAATGATTTTGCATAAAAGTTTGAGTAAACAGAATACAAGATGTCTTGAGGCAAGGAACCATATAGTCAATAAGTGATACAGGCATGTGGCAGGGAAATCACTAGAGAATAGTAGAGTGGTTGGGGATGAGTTTTAAGTTGGTCCCTAGGATCTGAGTGTATACAAGGCAATTTCTTCATGCCAAACCCAGTGGAATCCAAAGCCCACTCCAAATAAGAAACTGTTTTTTCCTAGTATTATTGAGAAATAATTGATATACCTACATCACTGAATAAGTTTAAGGCATACAGCATGATGATTTGATTTACATATATTGTGAAATGATTACCACAATAGGCTTAGCAAACATCCATCACCTTATACAAATACAAAAATAAAGAAACAAAGAAAGGAAGGAAGGAAGGAACAAAGAAAGAAAAAAAGAAAGAAAGAAAGAAAGAAAGAAAGAAAGAAAGAAAGAAAGAAAGAAAGAAAGAAAGAAAGAAAGAAAGAAAGAAAGAAGGAAAGAAAGAAAGAAGGAAAGAAAGAGACAGAAAGAAAGAAAATAAAGAAGAATAAAAGAAAAGAAATCTGATGATAGTAACTCTGAGGATTTACTCTCTTAACTACTTTTCTATATGTCATACATCAATGTTAGCTATAGTCATGTTGTACATCACATTCCTAGTAATGACTTATTTTATAACTGGAAATTTGTATCATCTTCCTCCAATTCCCCCCTCCCCCATCTCTGTCTGGTAACCACATCTGATCTCTTTTTCTGAGGCTTTTCTGTTTTTGTTTTGTTTTATTTTTAGATTCCACATACGAGTACAGGTAAGATCATATAGTATTTGTCTTTTTCTGTCTGACTTATTTCACTTAGCATAATGCCTTTAACGTCCATCTATGTTGTCATAAATTGTAGGGTTTACTCAAGGACACCAATTTTGATGGTCTCCTAGTTTATAATTTTGTTTTAGAATGTTGTGATTTCTCATCCTGGAAGAAAAGGCTGTGTTCCCTTTGTCATACCCATACAGACTGGGGTCCATGCTGGCCCTGCACGGCATGTCATGCCTGTATGCAGCCACTAGGTGCTTTGAGAATGTTAAATAGCTACCTTCTACAGAATATTAAAAAGAAAAGAATGTTATGTGTGACACGTTAGTCAAAGCAACACAAACCATAGCAGTATGTAGAGTTTTATGATCCAGATGGTGATGAATCACTGATGGAACAACTAGGGTCTAACTGCACAACTTTCCTAGATACCGATAAAACATCAGTTGTACAAAACAAGTGTTTTTTCTTAATTGTTTCTTCCAAGAACTTTAATATAAATAGGAGCATATTCTAAAACATGCTTTGCTTTGAATCTAAAAACTCTTTACTTGTGGTTAATAAAGACCTATATTGACTGCCTATTTGGAATGTTGCTACAAGACTATCTAGTAAAAATAAAAATTTTGTAGTCTTAGGTTTCTATATTGTTATATTGAAAAAATTATTATTGAGGTGGCAGAGTAGGTAAATACTGTGTTTGCTTTCTCTCACGACCACATCAAAGTCACAACTAAACTACAGAACAACCATCATTGAGAATCACCTGAAGTCTAGCTTAACAAAAGTCCAACCTAAGGACATATACAAGAAGCCACCTTGAGACTGGTAAGAGTGGCAGAGACGTGGAACGGGCTGATGCCATACCCACATGTGATCACGAAAAGTCAGGAGCGATATCTCAGCTGTGAGGTTCCCCCCTGAGGAGTGAGGGGTTACACCCCATATCAGGCTGCCCAGCCAAGGGTTCCACTGCTGAGGAAAGAAATTCCCATAACTTCTGGCTGTGAAAACCAGGGAGATTGTGGTTAAATGAGATGAAGGGCGGCTGCACTCCCAGTCTCTCCTCTTAAAGAGATTGCACATGGACTTACTCATTGATGGACTCACCGGCTCTGAGCTCCAGCGCTGGGGCAGCAGCTCAAAAGGCGCCAGACACAGATGAGGAGAAGCTGAGTTGTCTGGCTGCAGGGCTGGAGGGGCAGCTCTCTTTCAGACAGAAGCACTGGTAGAATCCATTGTTGTTTTCTTGAGTCCTTCCCCATCCTGACATGCAGACGCAGGTGGCCACCATATTTGAGTCTCCGTCGACCTGGCTAACACTATTCATTCCCCCGCCCTGGTGATTCCCCAAGACTCTGTCACACCCAACATTCAAGCACATTCAAGTGGCTTCCAGCGGCTTTTCAAAAAAATGGCCTGTCTTGGCTAATGCTGTGGACTTTACTAAAATCTCTCAAAGGTTCACAAAATCCAAACAAGCAGCATCTGGCTTCAGCATGTCCTGTATCTCTGGCTGAGCAGCTCCAAGCCTGGCACTAATGGCAGCCAGCTTTAATTCAAGGGTTGACCTCTAGAGGTAACTCCAAGCCCAGCGCAGGTGGCGGCCACCTGCAGATTGCTTAGTGGCTCATGCCAGGAGGCAGGACAGGCTATGTCTGGACCTGGCCTGTGGCAGGGCCCCTCTCAGGAGGTTCAAGGGCTGTTATGCTCAGTGGCTGGCTTTGGATTGAGCTGGAGCACCCTCTGGCCCCCTCCAAGAACAACACACCAAAAGAGCAGACTGGGCAGGCAACAGAATCCTGTTAAAGAAAATCCTGCTCCGTAGGATCAGCCCCTGCACAACAGCCTGTAATCATGACCAGTCCTCACAACCAATCAGCTCCAGGGTCAGACCCTCCCACTGATGTGTAAACAGCAATTAAGGCTCAACTACAGCAGGGGGCACACACAACACACACAAGAGATACACCTAGAGCACCCGGCTCTGGTGACCAGGAAGACTAGGCCAATAGGTCCCACAGCACACTTACTATATAAGGCCACTCTACTAAGACCAGGAGGCATAGCACCCTTACCTTATACATAGAAACCAACACAGGTAGGCAGCTGAAATGGGAAGACTAAGAAACATGTCCCAAATAAGAGAACAGAACAAAGCTCCAGAAAAAGAACTAAACAAAATAGAGATGAGCAATCTATCAGATACAGAGTTGAAAACACTGGTTATAAGGATGTTTAATGAACTTGGGGGAAGTAAATGAACTCAGTGAGAACTTCAACAAAGAAATAGAAAAACATAAAAAAGAACCAGTCAGAAATGAATAATACAATAACTGAAATGGAAAATACATTAGAGGGAAGGGACCCAAAACATACTTCAAAGGGACATGTGCATCCATATGTTCATTGCAGCATTATTCCCAATAGTCAAGATATGGAGGCAGCCTGGGTGTCCATCAATGGGTGGATGTTAAAGAAGAGGTGGTACATAGATACAACGGAATATTACTCAGCCATAAAGAAGAATGAAACCTTATCATCTGCAACAACATGGATGGACCTAAAGGGTATTGTGCTGAGTAGAGTAGGTCAGACAGACAAAGACCAATGCCATATTATTTCACTTATATGTGGAATCTAAAAAACAAAATAAACAAACAAATAAAACAGAAAAAACTCATAGGTAACAGAGAACATTTTGATGGTTGCTAGATGAGAGGTGGGTTGGGGGATGGTTGAAAAAACGAGAAGTGATTAAGAAGTACAAATTGGTTGTTACAAAGTAGCCATGGGAATGTAGGGTATAGCATAAGAAACATAGTCAATGATATTGTAATAACTATGTACAGTGTTAGATGGGTACTAGACTTGCTGGAGTGATCACTTCATAAGTTGTATAAGTGTCTAATCATTAGGTTATACACCTGAAACTAATATATTACATGTCAACTGTAATTGAAAAACATAAAAGTAATAAAAAATGAGGTTACATTATAAAAAAAACCCCAAATATTATCAATTGTGTTTACATAGGTTATGCAATCTAGGACACATTTTAATGCTTTATAAACTCTACATACATAATATATTTGATTTTGTACAATGTTAAAATAAAATAATTCATACTTATCTCAAAAGCTATAATAGTTTCTTCTGCTTCCTATAGTTTCACTGCCAGGGTGTTTTATGAAATGTTTAACTTTGTAGATAGAGAAGAGGAAAAGCACCAAGATTCTAGGTCTCAATAAAAAGAGTATACTATCCAAACTCTGCACTAATACCTTACTTCTTTCACCCTGTTACAGTAGAGGAAGTGCCTCTCCCATTTAAGTTCAACCTTTCCAAGAGGGCACTTAGAAGCTACTAAATAAACATTAGTTGGATAAATAATTTGGTAAATGAATGAATGAATAAATTTTTTTCATTCTTAAGAAAACTACATTGCCAACTGTGATTTAATTCTCTAATAGGCCCATTCTTGTGTTTCTCCTGACTCCCTTCCATTAGTATTTGCTGAGTCTTTAAGAGGAGAGAGAGAGAGAGAGAGAGAGAGAGAGAGAGAGAGAGAGAGAGAGAGAGAGAGAGAGAAACACAAACAAAAAACAACCCTTTTTCCTTTTAAACCTCTTGTCCATCAACATAAAAATTCTCAAATATTTTCTGACTCCCTGCTTTCATATTCTTACATTTGACTCACTTTCCACACTATACCAATATTGCTCTTGTCCTCACCTCTTCAATGAAAGTATTTCCCAAGGGTTGGCAATGATCTCCACATAGCTAAATTAAAGGCTCCTTTCTATTGGTCATTGTATTTGATCACTTTCCAAATATTTGACATTGATGATCAACTCTGAAATACATACTATTTTCATGATATTATGCTCTACTCAGTTATTCATCTCTTTGGCTGCTTCTTTACCACATTTTTAAAAAATTCAAAACCATTAAATATTGACAATTCTCGGAGCTCTATTCTTGATTGTCTTTCTTCTCAGACTCTGCTGTTTCTCTAGATCAGGGTTTCTCAATCTTGGCACTACTTACATTTTGGACTAGGTCATTCTTTCTGTGTGAGAGCTCTTCTGTATATTAGAGGATGTTTAGCAGCACCCTTTCTCTCTACCCACTAGATGCCATTATCACACCCTCCTCCACATGTGATAATCAAAAACATCTGCTTTGTCAAATATGCCCTAAGAGGCAAAATCAACCCTCATGGAGAATCACCACTGTCCTAGGTGATCTCATTGTAGTTCATGGTTTCTCTTATTATTTCATAACCTGAAAGCTCTTGATATATATCCATCTTTGGCAGCTATATTGACTTGTCAAGTTAGTCAGTTACAAACTCAGTATTTTAACTGGTAAGTCTCATATTAAATTAAATATTCAAACGTTCCTAAATTAAGCCAACGAACTCCCCCACCATAATATTTGTCCCTTTTTCATTTGTGGGCCTCATCAATGGGCCCATCCAGGTACTTGTGCCAGAAACATTGGATTAAATGCATTATTAAAAAGCATTCGTCACTTCCTGTTGATTGTAACTAAAAAATCACTCTCAAATCCAACTTAATCTAATCAGGCCACCGTCTTATCTAGCTCTAGGGACTATGGTAATACCCCTGACACATTCCTCTGCCTTTTAAATCCATTCTCCTCATTGAAGTCAAAACAATCTTTACAAAATTTCATGTCCCTCGCTTTGTAAATTTATTCTTAATTTTCTCGTTGCCTTTAAAATAAAGAAGAGAGCTATTTAAAGGACTGTAGAGCCTAGTCCCCACCAACTTCTCATCTTCATTTTTCTCTGTTCTCCCACTTACTGTTAGTTTCAGCTTTATTGTCCTATCATTTTACTGAATGTGCCCTTGTTCTCTCTTGGCTCAGGGCTATTTTCTAGAATGTCATTCCACTGTCAACTTTGCTCCAACTAGTGTTGTCCACCTGTGTGGTAGGCAGGCTAATAGCTCTCCAGTGATGTCCATGTCCTAATTCCTGGAACCTGTAAATATGCTAGGTTTTATTACAAAAGGGAATTAAGGTTGCAGGTGGAATTAAGGTTGCTAATCAGCTGACCTTAGGTAAGGAGATTTAAGTAGAAGATTTTCCTGGCATTTCCAGATGGCCTCAATGTAATTAAGATTCCATAAAAATGGGAGGAGGAAGAAGATCTCACAGTGATTGCAAGAAGGATCCAATCCAACATTGCAAGCTTGTAAAATGAAAAGGAAATCTAAACTAAGGAATATAGACAGTCTCTAGAAGATGGAAAATCAGGAAAACAAATTATGCCCTCAGCCACTAGAAGGAGTGAAACCTTGACATTATTAGCTCAGTGAAATTCATGGAAGAGACTTCTGGTCTAACAAACTGTAAGACAATAGACTTACATTTTTGAGCCACTAATTTTGGAGCGATTTGTTAAAGAAGCAATAGGAAACCAACACAACCTGTTACCTGCATCCATCTAATTTGTTTTTCTTCTTCACAGTCTTTCTTATACTTGTAATTACATATCTAGTGACTCACTGCTTTGCTAGACTGTGTGGCAATAAAATCCACTTTGCTCTTATTTACTTAATACTTTTCAATAAATGTTTGAGCACTTGGTGAATGTTTTCAAAATGAATGAACAAATGAAAGGATAAAATTATCCTTGGTTTAGGCTCTAACTTTGCCACTAAGTCATATATGTTCGCCTCATGTATTTCAGTGATTTCTGGAAACAAACAAACCCAGAAAACCATGCCCTACCTTCTTTCAGTGCTGTTGGGCTGTTGGAAAAGACATGACGTATTTTTTCTTTGTTTTTTGTTGCAAAAATGTGTCATGACTTTTCTGACAGCCCAATACTTTGAAACTAAATGAAATGAAATATGTGGCATAACCTCAAAAACTTTAAAGCAAAATCTGAGTATAAATGTAAATTTGCAAAGACTACAGTTAAATGAATATGCTTAATGAGCAGGCACCAAATTAACACTTATATTTAATTATACAAAATTGGTTAGTGCTTAGAAGTTTGACAGCAAAGTAACAGCAGGCATAGTGAACCTACTTCTCTATTGGAAACTGGCTTCCAGAATGAGGTGGTAGGGTGGGATAAGAATAAATCTTAACAGTATTAACTAAATGTATGTTGGTAGATGGAAAGGGTCATGAGAAGCTATCATGATAGAAACTGTAGAAAACTTTAGACTAGTGACAAGAGACATTTTTTTCTTTTTTTTTTAAGATTTTTATTGGGGAATTGGGGGATGGGAACAGCGCTGGGGAATTGGGGGAAGGGGAACAGACAAGTTGCTGTCCTTTTGTTCTTCAGTCTAGTTGTGGAGGACGTTGCTTCACTGGCCCAAGTTGGCACCGTCATTGCGCTCTTCCCCAGCGAGGCAGATCAGTCCCCGGCTTCTGGACGGCCACTCACGGTGGCTGCTGGCCGCTCTCACTGGCTGCTGGCTACGTATGGTAGCCCATGGCAACCCACTGCAGCAGGGGCTGCAGCCTATGCCATTGCTGGTAACTCACAGCAGCCCAGCTCCAGGTTGAGCTGTTGTTCAACATCTTAGCTGTAGAGGGCAGTGTCACTGGCCCTCATATGTGGGATCTGAACTGGGGCCCTCTGGAGTTCCAAGCCAGCTCTTAAACAATGTGCCACTCGGCCGGCCCCAAGAGACTTTTCTTCATGAACACGCTGTGGTTCCTTGCACACCCCATCATTCTAGTGTGTGCAAAATGCTTTTCTATGTTTTTATTTGTAGTCCACTAACCACGTAGTTGAGCTAGTTCTTTGAAATCTGGTTCATTTCCCTGTTCTCTGTAAAAAAAAAAAATAGTTTTAAAATTGTTTGAATATTGATTTGAGGATTCTATATAGGCACAGTTACCTTCTTTAGATAGGTTTTTAATTCAGGAAAATGTTAAGGCAAACTTGGTTTGTATTGTTTTAACAGAAATGATTCTGTATAAAGAACTATTAAGCCAGATACTAGAGAACTGAAAAGACTAAAAGGGAAAACTATGGTGTCACTGAGTTAATAGCTGCAGGTAGCAGCTGCCACCTCTAGGACTGGCAGAACTGAGAGAAGTGGCTTGGCATTGTTATCATTTAGGAACTTGGAGGAAAAGTCTCCTGGAACTGAAACTCAGACCCATGAGAAGGGGCTCTGGTTGACTGGTATTGGGGTCTCTGGTGAGGGGCTGGTCCCAGGTCTTTCAGGCAGGGTTGCTCTTGTCTGATGCTGATCTCTCTGCTGTTGCCTGAAACTGATCTCTCTCATGATGATCCCGGTTTTGCAAATGTTGGAAAACAGCAACCTAGGGTCAACTGCTGCTACTGGATGAACTACTGTTGCCTGGGTGGGTGCTGCTGGGGCATCACTGACAAAAACAGGAAGTCAGTTCCTCCTCCATCTTGGTGCTACTCTCCAGCTCCCCATCTGGGCAGAGACTGACATAGATGGCTGTTACAGCAAAATTGTAGCTGTAGCCCCAGTATCAGAAAGACTACAGAAGGCTGTATCTGACAATGGCTTAAGAAGCAGCACAGCAGGTCTAGGTACAAGAAACCTGAGAATGAGTGAGATAAAATCCAGATGCCTTTCTGACAGACTTCCGACAGTTCTGTTGCAGAGCCTGTGACTCCCTCCACCACAGCACCTATACTCCTCGACGTTTGGAATCCTGGAACAGTTGGGCCAAGCCTGTAGTGCTCATCACGTATGTGTTCTTCTGCCAAGTCTGTTTTCTTTCTCTGTTGGAATGAGTCTCTGAGGCAGGGCAAGTGCCACATTTTGTTAGAGGTAAAGAACAAGGAAAATTTTTGCCACTATTGCTTTTAAATTTTGCCTTCTTTTCCTTTTTCTCCTTGAAGTTTTAATAGCACTTTTTTTTTTTGTAGAAGGAAATAAGTATAAGAGGTTATTGATTTTCTTTTACAGTTTGGTTTCTAGAGCATTTGTTACCATAGCAACTATTCTGAGTCTAGGGTCAGATCACCCCATAAAATACACTGAATTTTGCCCTACTATGGGCAAATGTTTTCATTTTGGGAGCCTTTTATTCTCTCCAGGTTCTGTGCTTTATCATGGGACATTTTAACTGGTAATGTTTTAAACGATAACGTTCGTTGTTATAACAAATATCTTCATGCTACAAGTCTTAGTCCTTGTGAAAATTTCCCTTATGATAAACCTCTTAGAGCTTTAAGTTGTATTCTGTTTACTTTTTTCTTTTAAATTATGCTACTTTTTAATTTTGATAGGCTTTTTATCATTTTTTCCTGTGTTTATTTGTGTTTTTTTCTTTTCACATTAATCCTTTTATCTCTGAATTCCATAGATGGGGCACAATGAATACGTTTTTCACAGTTTGTACTAAGTGTGAGCTAGGGCTAAGTTGGCAGTACCCACAGGCATAATTTCCTCTGTCACCATTTTCAAATCCCAGAGAACCCCCTTACTGTCTCATTCTTTTTTCCCCAATTAATGGCTCCCTTTTTCTTCTGGGATTACTCACTATTCTTTTCATTGCCTATTCCTCAGAATCCCAGAGCAATTTAATCTAATCCCTTTAATGCCTCAGCTGACTCTCTTGGGAAGCTGACCCTCTGCTCCCTGCCTCTCTGTTCCTCAGTGATGGAGTGTCTAATGAAATGTCTGGCTTTGAGGGGCATTGTGGCAGAGGTTACTATATGAGGTGAAATCATCAGTTTTAAAAATGATCCTGGAAAATCCTTCAGGAAGATGCCTTGGTAGAGATGAATTAACATATTTCTAATGCAGTCATTGGTGGTTTGCTTCCTGATGAGAGACAATCACTGTTTCTTCAGTTGTACAGCAGAAAAAGGATTAGGCATAAGGCATGCAGTTAGAAACCTTGCAACATTTCAAAACACTTATATTGGAACAATGGGATTGCAATCCATATGTCAAGATGATCACACCATGAGGTGTGCAGTGAACTGACCACTGACATTCCATATTTTAAATGAGCATCTGACTCCACAAGACTGTATGTGCACAAAGCAATCTCTTTACAGACATTTACATGAGGTTTGATGTCCAGTGGTCCAGTATATCCAGAGGTTTCTTTCTGTCTTTAAGAAAGGGATTTGCTAACCTCTAAATGATAAGATGGAGTCAGCAGGCATGTGTGAGCCTGGGGTGACAGAGGAAGCTTCTGATAACTGTGAGCCACCTGCACACCCCACCTGTTCAGGGATTCATAATCACAAGAATGAAGTGGTAGATAAGAGTAGCACTCGGCTTCCTTTGCTCCAACTCTAGTGCGCGTCGCCGTTGGCATCCCAGTCATTTACCAAGTGCAAAGAGGTAAAAGTCTGGTCTCAGGATGGTATACGTTGTGAAACTTTTCATTAGGCAGCTACTTGAACTTCCTTAAGTTGCAAACGCCCACCTGAACATACTTCATCGCCATCTGTTTCCCATGGGATCCTAAAGTCTTTGAAGAGAAGCACAGAGCACCAAGTAATTTCATCTCTGGAGGATTCTAGCCAGGCCCACAATGCAGCACCACGAAGAGATTTGGCTGCCTTCCCTGAAGTTTGCCAGAGCCACCATCTGGGATCAACTTAAAACAGCTGCTGTTCTAGCCTTACCCACTCTGAAGTGACGTTAGAGCTGATGGGGCATTTTAGTGAAAAGCTGAGACTTAATAGCAGTTGGGTCAGTTGGAAGATTCCTGCTATGACTCTATATTATAGAACATCTTCTCAAAAGTTTCTTATTTTTTACCCCACTCTCCTTATTGCTCTTCCCACTTCCCCAAAGAGTTCATCAGGATGGAGTTTAAGCTGTCTTTCTGGAATCAAGGAGAACTGGAACTGTGGACAGTGTCATATTAATTTCAGGGCTTCCGTTTCCAAAGGAAAGACTCCTGTGCTGTCACAGCCTGCGTGGCAAGGGCAAATGGGACACGAGAGGGGCGGCGCAGATTGAATAAGATCAAGAGACAGAAGTCAGATTTGAGAACAAGACCAAGGGACTCAGCCTAAGAAAGACTGAGCCCCGAATCGGGTCAATGCAAGGCTTTTATTGAGAATCTTCAAAAGAAGCAAAACTGCAGAACGGTGAATCATTAACCGTGTATACTTGGGTGCCTTAAGGCTTGTTCCCATTACCTAAACCCCTTTGTACTCCAACAAATGCTATGCCTTCGTACATCACTGCACAGCCCCAGTACACTCTGTTACATGTCCTCCCAGGGGAGACAACTGATATCATTCCATCAGGTCTCAGTTTTCCAAGACGCCCCCCGAGAGAGCTTTACAGATATCATTCCATCCGGCCTCAGTTTTCCGAGACACTCTCTCGACTACAGGGTATGAGGCTAATGCAGAGGGGGTGGTCGTGGGATTGGCTGTAAGGCAACACTGTGCAAAAAAGGGCATCTCCAAAAAGGGGTCATTGAGGCTCTAGGAGCTTGTGGGAAAGAGGAACTGTGTCTTATTCTTGCAACTTACCATAACCTTTCCCATGAATAAGGCCTACTAAGCTGACAGGATTTTGAAAAGGCCCCATTCACTCTTTTCTATGGCTTCCTTTCACACAGAACAATACCACAGAGAAACCAACAAAATGCTGGGTTGGTTATTACTTTTAAAGGTCATTCTAAGTAGAGTACCATATGACTGAAGACTAAAGTGACATTCACCTGAATGTCCCGGGGAAATATCAGGCACCAATAATCAGTGTCAGTATATGCGCACTCTGTATCATCCTGGCAACTTTTCTGTAAATTTCACCATTCTGCAATAAAAAGTGTATTAAATGTAAAAATAATCAAGGAGCAACAAATGAAGTCATTCTCTACTTTTGGTGTAAGAATTTGGTGGTGGTGGTAATGACATGGGGAGGCAGTATTGCTTACTTTAAGTAATAATAAACTTGAGGAACAGATAATAGTGGGAACTGAGAGGCGATAATATAAATCTCTCATTCAAGGGAGGTTTCCTTTTTAAGGTTTACTTTTATTTTATTTTTTATACTAGAGACCTTTAAAATTCGCATTCTCTATGTCAATATGATTATCTGGTTTTTCCCTGTTCTCTTATTGTAGCTCCCTGTGGACAATATTGGGGGAATGAACGGGATTAGTAATATTTGTTCTCCTCTGTTAGTGTTTTCTTTCCTCTGGACAAGCTACGTATGTCATAGAATTTCCCACCAATCCCCACCAAAATTTATCTAGCTTCCCATTTCCACTAAAATGGGAAATATAATTGATAAGATTTCTCCACTCAGAGCTTTGCCAATTTCAGTAGGATTTATAGTCTGCTGGTATTATTCACGTAGTGCACTGAAAAGGCATACCCTTCGGAGGGCTCAGCCATTCGTTTTTATAGATGCCCCTGGGCTTCAGCCGTGTCTCATTAATGGCTATTGCAAATAATCGGAGGCACATTATAGGTTTCATTTCTGGCCAAAAGTGAGACTTAAAACATCATACTTCTGAGGTTTAAAAAAGTGGCAAATGGAATTTCACTGAAAAAGAATTAAAGGAAGAAGAGAGTTTATTCAAATGGTAGTGGTTTTGTAGCTAAGATGAAATGGACTAAAGACCTATAAATTTCCATTTCGTTTTGATAAAAGGTTAATGATTCCCATTTGACTGATGATAACATGCAACAGTATGGGACTCATGTTTGAAGTGATTCATTGAGGCCTTATACAATAAAGCACCTTGACAATTATGGTGTTAGTACCTCTTTTCTTGAGCTCTTGCTATATGTCAGATGCAGCACTAAGTACTAGGATCACCACCAAAATCTTAGGATGAAGGTACTGTTATTAGCTTGATGTTACAGAGGGGGACAGTTATACTTAAAAGATTATAGAAATACTAAGTGGCAGAGACAGGATTCAAACCCAGGTCTGTCAATTGCAGAACTCTTTTTAAAAATAAATTCAATTTCTTGTCCTGGATTGAATGTTTTAGAAATGTGTATCAAACAATCATTGTTTGACACAGAGGAGCTTCCAATATGAATCTTAAGAGTCTGCAAATCTCATGATAAAGTTTCTATAGAAAAATTATGAATTGTTACACTATTATGGTATTAGTTTATTGCTTTCTACTGTGAAATCACTCTTCTTTACTGTACTGAAAGGAAGGTGCTCCTTTAAGCACTTTGCATCTGGCGTGATGTTACGCTTTCTGAGCATAGGACGCTGGAGAGATATCGCAGCAGGGAAGGGCTTCTCTTGGTATTTTTGGAGGCTGTACCCTTGGTCACTGGTGTGGGTGAGAGAGCATCCTGTGATGCACACAGCATATGTGGTCTCTTGGTCACCTTATACACTTGGCTTGGGTAATCACAAAGCACATGTCACCTGTCGTATCCTGAGACTCCACTGTGAGTTGTCTGCTATAACTCGCTCTCCATCTCATGCTTCAATAGGTGTATATCCAGTGGAATTAAACATTTGGCTAAAACTCCCCCACCCCCTCAGAAAGACAGAAATTGACTTGACCGCTTTTCATTTAAAATGTGACATCCCTCAGTGGGGAGGGAAGGCCCAGCTCCCACCCTGGTGTAGTCAATGTTATATGGTATTAAATTCTGAGGCATTGTCACTTCTGTTAGGGGTACATTGGCTGGCAGCTTTGGGGCTGAAGATATGGCCTGGCTAGTGATCACTGTCCTACAGACCCTCTGACAGTGGCTCCAGGCCTCCTGCCCACAGCAATGCTCTAGCTGCCCTCCACTCTTGCATGCTGGGTTGCCTGCTCACAGGCTATGGCTCACCTGTGCCTGGGGGACCTCTTTCTGTTTGTCAGGTGACTGTGTACCACCTGTGGCCTGGGTTACCCCGGGAAGTTCTCTGCCATAGGTGGGTTGTTAGCATACCTTCTCCAACGAGGTCTGAATCTTGCCTTGGAGAGGGAGACCACCTTTCAAGTTTGTTCTTTGTTACTCTCTGTCAGCAGTAGGATATTTGTTAGAATTCTCTTTTCCTCTTATAGATACTCTTTAATCATAACTTAATTTTTATGTTAAACTTTCTCTGTTTAGATTCCCATGTGGTTTCTGTCTCTTGATTGGATGTAGATTGATACAGATGGTAAACAGGAAGCAGGTAATATGGATTAACAAATGATAACAACTCCGCAGTTGCCTATATTTCTTACCCTCTATCCCTCGCTATCATGGAGACGTGAATGTCTTTAAATTTTACTTGTTGTTATTTAGAAAAGTTATAGTAAGACTACACTTCTTCCTATAATTTTAATGAAATCAATTTCATAAAAGAAACTAAATTCTGGTAGAGGATCAGCAGACAAAAACTGAGTTTCTTACTTTCTGTTGTTGTTTTAGTATCTTTATTAATAAAACTTTCCTGAGCTGAGACTCCTTTTTAGATCATGGAAAAGCATGGTGAGGGGTTTTCTTTTAAACAGCTACTCTGAAAAGTTGATAGCCAAGTTGGTGAATGGTAAAGTTCAAATATGAAATAGTATAGCAGCTATTCCCACTAAGTTAAAAGCTGGCTAATGCCTGATCTTAAAAGCAGGGAATTTAATTCTGGTGTAGTAGAAGTGGAATCAGAGTGACAAGATATGAAGCTAATTTAGGGAACCAGATAGTTTAATGGTGGGTTGGAGTCTTCACAGTTTGGGCAATGTTAAGTTAAATATGCTTATTAGACATCCAGTAGAAGATCGTATATAGGCAATGAATATCCAAATAAGGAACGCAAGGGAAATGTTATGACTAAAGATTATAACTTGAGGATCATTGTATATTGAGTTCAAAGTCATGGGATTGACTGAATTACTTAGGGAGAGAGTTAAAATTTATAAAAAAATAAAACTAAAATAGGGGCATGGGACAGAACTGTGGGAAACTCTAATATTTAGACATCAAGAATAGGAGTTAGAAGCAGCAAGGAAGAAGAAGCATGGAAATGAGGAAGGAACACAGGAGAGGACTATGAGAGGGAAAGCTTTCCAGAAGGTGGAAGAAATCGACAATGCTGATACTGCCAAGAGAACAATCACATGAAGTCAGAGAAGTGTAGACATTTTATTTGTTGACATTTCATCACAGAAATAAGATGGTTGCTAAAGGGGAAGGTAAAGGCAAAGGGGCTTGTAAATGGATGTGTTTGTGTGCAGTTGGGAATCATTCAGAAGATGGGGAGGACATTGTGACTCAGAAGAAAGATGGCAGAATTGATGAAGGAAATATCTGGAGAAGACAAGAGGAAACCTCTGTGAGAAAAAGGGGAGGGTGGCTGTTTGAGAGGATCAGGGACGCTTCAGTCACTCTAACATAATGGAAGGCAGAAATTAAAGAGCACGGTTGTGGGAACATAAGGCAATTACCATTTATTTGATAATTTCTATTGTCTTAAAGTAAGAAGCAGGAGTGTTGGGGAAACATAGCTAGAAGACTTTTGTGGAAAAAGATGTGAAATGACCACTTTAGAAACTGGGACGCAAACTTGAGAAGCATGAGTCAGCGTGTGTGTGTGTGTGTGTGTGTGTGTGTGTGTGTGTGTGTGTGTGTGCGTGCGCGCAGGTATATGTGTACATTTTAACAGTTGTTGTTGCCTGAGTGCCAGTGCAAAGCAGGTAACTAGGATGCCTAACAAGATGAGATTTTTTTCCAGATGATTAAAATGGAGAGAGAAGGGAACGATAAATTCAAGATATTTTGAAAAGGGAATTATAAAAATGGAATAGTAACTGTCATTGGTGCTTTTATTGTAGTGCTGATATTCATATTCAGAGAACCAGATTATTATTCATGAATCCAATATGCCTCTTTGATGAAAAAATACTTAATGGAGGTGTCAGTAAAAAAGGGCAGAAGTGTCTGTGCTACCCCAAAGAATATGCAGAAGACTTTACTGTTTCTTGGCTGACCAGAAACCATGCATGCACTCAACTTCCAATAATAATGATTTGGAGATACACTCCTCTCATCCCCTGTGTTCAATGCATTAGGTTTGAATAGGTTTCCTACTGCCATTCCAGGGATATGGCACGACATGAATCAAGCTTAGACCTATTAACATATTGGGCTTTCGCTTGCTGCAGTGATTGACTTAAGCTGGGCACTTCGACCAATTAGAGCCAATGAGATGAAATGAAGCTTTTGTTGGAATTTATGGGACAGAAACTTTTGCTCTTTCCCAAAGAATTTGAAACTGGAAAGACAGGGTTAGGAGGTACTGTAGTTGTCTTGCCTCTATCAGAGGTTTCTTGTCTGAAATAAAGTTAGCAGAGAGAAGAGTGGAAACAGGAATCAAAGAAACTGGGCCCTCATGAAAATTATTTTAGTCACTGATCAAGTCATGCCTTAAACATGGTCTCTGGATTGTAAGGAATAGATGAAAGATCCAAGGGAGAGAACTGAGTTCCTTAAGCCAAAGCAGAAGCAAGAGCAACATGTCACCCCATTGAAAGTGGTGACAAGAGCTATACTTGGAGGACTCTCACTGGTGGTGGTGAGCCTATCCTTTTAATTGATGTGTTTATTCATTAGTTTAAAACACATCATATCCCCATGACTTATTTATTTTATAACTGGAATTCTATACCTTTAGGCCCCCTTCATCCATTTCTCCCACCCCTGCCTCTGACAACCACCAATCTGTTCTCTGCATCCCTAAGTTTATTTATTTGTTTTTTTTTGTGTGTGTGTTTTATGTTTGGAGTCCATGTATAAGCAATAAGAGGTCATACAGTATTGTCCAATGATTTTTAAAATAAAATGAGAGGATATTTTTTGTTTGTTGGTTTGCTTTTAACAACTAAATGGATAGAACACAGTTGATTAATTAGGGAAAATAATTAAATATATTATTTTTTGTTATATAAAATGTTTTATTTCTAAGTGTTCAAATTGTGAAATATCATGGACATTACTGACCACTTCCATCTCCTTGAAACAGCACCACCCTTTGGTTTCCATGAAACAGCACTCTCCGCTCTTTCTTGCTCTTTTTCTCGTGACTACTTATGTTCTCTTTGCAGGCTTATCTTCCTTCTCAGACATCTCTCGCCAGATGCTCTCCTTGTAGGTTCTCAGATTGGCAGGGACATCTACTTTGGGTGTTTGTGTATATTTGGTTGAGAGACACAGTTATAGCCTTGACCTACTCTCAGTGATTTCTTTATTCTCGCAGCATATCTTTGTTAAACTGCTCTGCTGGGATTAGCCTTAGCTGTTTTGCCTCTTTGTCCTTCTCTGAAGTTCTTTTCCAATTTCATGCGTTATCTGACTCCTTGCTAGAGACGGGAACTCTCGTTTTTAAAGTGACTCATATTGGAAAGCCCTAGTTATTCTGGAAACTTATATTTGGACCCAGAAATAATACAGTTCAGCCGAAGTGTGATTTTTTTGCGCACATTGATCTGATTTATGATGAACATTTGTTTCACTCACTCTTGTCAAACCAGAACTCATTTGTTTAAAGTAAAATGGTGTTCTGTGCCAGAGGGCAGAAGGTACTCTTGGCAAATAAAAAGATTTCTGTGTATGCTTGCGTCAGCACAAATTATGTTTCCTTTATATATATTTTACCATGGGCTTTCTTATTTAACTAGTGCAATAAACAAAAAGCAGGAGAAATGGATCAATGTGAGCTGAAATGGACATAAATTCTTAATTATTAGAAAAGATGGTCTTGGCCACCGTAAATAAAGCTGCAATGAACATTGGAGCACATATATCTTTACAGATAAATGTTTTCAGATTTTTTTTGGTAGATACTCAGGAGAGGGATTGCTGGGTCATATGGTAATTCTATTTTTAATTTTTTGAGGAATCGCCACACTGCCTTCCATAGCGGCTGCACCAATCTGCATTCCCACCAACACTGTATGAGGGTGCCTTTTTCTCCACAGCCTCTCCAACACTTGTTATTATTTGTCTTGTTGATGATAGCCATTCTAACAGGGGTAAGGTGATGTCTCATTGTGGTTTTTATTTGCATTTCTCTGATGATTAGTGATGTTGAGCATCTTTTCATGTCTATTGGCCATTTGTATGTCCTCTTTGGAGAAATGTCTGTTCAGGTCCTCTGCCCGTTTTTTTATTGAATTGTTTGTTTCTTTTGTTGTTGAGTTGTATGAGTTCCTTATATGTTTTGGATATTAGCTCCTTATCGGAGGTGTTGTTTGCAAAAGTCTTCTCCTATTCGACTGGTTGCCTATTTATTTTGTCGATTGTTTCTTGTCTTTTTTTTTTTAAAGACTTTATTGGGGAACTGGGGGAGGGGAACAGTGTTGGGGAATCGGGGAAGGAGAACAGACAAGTTGCTGTCCTTTTGTTCTTCCGTCTAGTTGTGGAGGACGTCACTTCATTGGCCCATGTTGGTATTATCATTGCACTCTTTCTGGGTGAGGCAGATCAGTCACCGACCACTGGAAGGCTGCTCACGGCAGCTCGTGGAAGCTCATGCCAGCTGCCACTCATGGTAGCTTTATGGCAGCCCACTGCAGCAGAGGCTGCAGCCTACTCCAATGCCAGTGACTCACGGCAACGCAGCTCCAGGTGGGGCTGTTGTTCAGCATCTTAGCTGTAGAGGGCGCAGTGTCATTGGCCCTCACGTGGGATCTGAACGGGACCCTGCTGCTCAGAGCTGGCATCCCAAGCCAGCTCTTAACCAACGTGCCACTCGGCCGGCCCTGTCCATTGTTTCTTTTGGCCAAGACTTGAAACAACCAAAGTGTCCTTCGATAGATGATTGGATAAAGAAGTTGTGATATATATATACACAATGGAATACTATTCTGCCATAAGAAAAGATGAAATAGTGCCATTTGTGACAACATGGATGGATCTTGAGATTATAATGCCAAGTGGAATAAGTCAAACAGAAAAAGTTGAGAACCATATGATTTCACTGATATGTCGTATATAAAACTGAAAGCAACAAAAGAACAAGAAAAGCAAATGAAGAAACAGAACTCATAGACACAGACAAGAGTTTAGTGGTTACCAGAGGATAAGAGGGGAGGGGGTGGTAGATGAGGGTAAATGGGGTCAAATATATGGTAATGGAAGGAGAACTGACTCTGGGTGATGAACGCACAATATGATATATTACAAAATTGTACACCTTAAATCTAGTAACTTTGCTAACAATTATCACCTCAATAAACTTTAATTTAAAAAAAAAGAGATGGTGAATAACCAAAGAGCTGAAAGCAGAAATAGAGTTTTCTACACTGAACTCTATTTTAAAGCTCTAGTTGTGACCCCCATGCTGTTTCGTTGGACTACCTCATTAAGATATTAAACTTTTTTATCCTCTTATTCAGCACAAAGAATACAGGAGTACCTGAAAATCATGTTGACTCACCAGGGGCAATCTCTATCAGAAAGAGCGAAGGGCAGAAGGATATCTGTCTGGATCTACGGTGGCTATACTGAGACGTGTAGGAGCCTTCTAGGAAAAGGGGGTACTATAAATTAGGGTGCTGTGTGTTCTAGGATGTTATTGGAAATGTTTTCTAACCCCTCAAGTACTCCCAGGGAAATAGGAAGGAGAATGGTTGTTTTATCTCAGCAAGTGCGAGCATCAGAACCAAATCTGACATGACGTCCTGATGTGCAGTCCCTGGATGTGACTGTGCATACAAATTAAGAATGTCTGGATGAGGCTATATGCCTATATTTCCTGTGGATATTCACATGTTCTACTCCACTGGTGCCTGCTATAGACTGAATGTTTATGTTCCCCCAAAATTCACATGTTGAAACTTAATCCTCCATGTGGTGGTATTTGGAGGTTAGGCCTTTGGGAGGTGACTAAGTTGTGAGAGTGAAGCCCTCATGAATGGGATTAGTGCCCTTATAAAAGAGGCTCCAGAGAGCTCCCTTGCCCCCTGCTGCCATACGAGGACACAGAGAGAAGGCAGCGATCTGTGAACCAGGAAGCAGATTCTCACTAGACACCAAACCTGCCAGCGCCTTGGTCTTGCATTTCCCAGTCTCCAGAGCTATGAGACATTTCTGTTGTTTATAAGCCATCCAGTCTATAGTATTCTGTGATAGCAGCCTGAATAGACTAAAATAGAACCCCTCCCCATGTTCTTTTCAATGTGTCCTGAATCCTTTGCTCATATAAAAGTCAAGTTGTTCTACCAGCTTTTACACACTGGACATGATTTCACAGTACCAGCCTCCACTCAGTGACAGTATTCTTCCTCATGATTATCACTAGGGTGACAACATATATTTCCCTAGACATGTCATGGTTTATGCCGGAAGTCCCTCTCTATACACAGGGACCGGTTTGACAGGCCTCTCCTTTATTCTTGTAATGTCTGCCATGGTCTTAACTAGTACAGGCAGTGGGCAACGTCTGCAGTTTGGACACCTGGTTAAATCTGAAATCTACCTTTCTTACCGACCTTCTCCAGACCAGATGAAACATACTCAACACGTCTCTTTCAAGGACAGCATGCAAAGTGCCTGCTGATAAGTAAGTGCTCTCAGATATTAATATAAGCAACTGGAGACAACCAACTCTTTTGGTTTTTGCATCATATTAGAGAAGGATTCCAATCTGCTGTCCATGCCTTTGCTACTGCCTGAGAGATACATGAAGAAACCTGAAGCCAATTGATGTGATAAGTGTATAAAGCATGGAGAATCACTGGTTAGATGTACACATAAAGTGTATGAAGGAAATAGAAGTGGGGTAGTTCTGCCATGAGTGTCGATTGTGTGGTTCAAACTTTCCTATTAAGATGGTTTTATCATTTTTTGGGTACAGTATAAATGTATAATGTTGTTCAGTAATACTATTTTGTTTTGCAATTAACACAACGAGTTTCAAAATAGGAGTGCATAATTAATGAGAAATTATGTGCTGAATGTGTTTTCAAGAAAATGGATGATACATGTATGTCTTGCACAAAAGGTGGTCAACATTTACTATTCACTATAATATCATAATATTACTGACCTCGTGAAAACCAGGAGGCACTAATCTACTGGCAAAGAATCAGCACCTGCTTCAAAAGTTGAGTTCTTTTAGGAACATTGTCTTAAAGAATGACTATATTAGATGTGCAGTGCAAAAGGTGCATTTATGTACCACTCTTGAAACATTACTTTTCATTTAGATCAAATCAATGACCTTCTAAATTTTGCTCAGTTTTGAATAGAAATTTTCTAATATTGTCAATATTTTAACTCACAAATTTAAAATTTGGAAAAATGTCTAGGTATATCTACATGTAGTTTTGGTCAGAAAATGTGATCACCTCAGTGTATTGACACAGCAGCCTAGCATTAAATATAAATGTTAATAAAAAGGTAAACGTGTACTGAATCAGCAACTTGCAAAAGTCTATTAATTTTTTTGACCTTTATTTTATAGCTTAGAGAAGGCCAATAAGTTTTCCTCAATTTCGTTTAGCTTTACCTTACACCTTTTTGCCTATTAGTTTTTAAATTTTATTTAAAAATTTTTAAATTTTAAATATATACAATTGTATAAACATATATAATTTTTAAATATATATATAATATAATAAATGTAAACAAAATAATATATAATATATAAATAATATAAAAATAATAAAAATATAAATATATATAAAATTTTTAAAATTGTATATATTTAAGGTGTGCAACATGATTTATATGCATATACATAGTAAAATAATTACTAGTCAAGCTAAGTAACATATCCATCTCCCCCATAAATTCCACTGTGTGTGTGTGTGTGTGTGTGTGTGTGTGTGTCCCTACCTGAAATGTTCTCTTAGAAAATTTCCAGTATTCAGTACAGTATTAACTGTAGTCATCATTCTGTATATTAGATCTCTAGACTTATGAATCCTACATAACTGCCACTTTGAATCTTTTGACCAACATCTTCCCACTTCCTCCACTTCTCTGCCCCTGGTAACCACCATTCTACTCTGTTTCTATGTATTTGACTTTTTTAGATTACACATATAACTGAGATAATGCAATTGTTTCTTCTTTCTGTGTCTGTTATATTTCACTTAATTAATGTCCTCCAGGTTCATCCATGTTGCTGCAAATTTGCTTATCAGAAGCAAATACGTAAAGATGTCAACACTTTCAGTTTTCTGTTATTTGTGCTCTACCTCACCCCAAGATGCCTACATACATTCATTTCTCCACCTTTTCCAAAATTGTCTAAGTTCCTTCAATTTAGTTCATTAGGTATCATTAGTTTATCTGTTGATTCTTATTGGTGCCAAGAGACAGTTAGTTATTGAAGAAATCTTTTATGAGAAAAAAAGTCAGACCCTGAAACAAGGCTGATGACTTTCTTATGCTAATTGGCTTTAAAAAGTGAGTAAAAGGAGGGCTAATTTATGGCATGCAGCTAAATTTAGTTGAGGGGAAGAATTTAAAGACTATGAATAACATTGTGTGATAACACAGGAAGAAAGCCAAAAATCAATGCATTTGTTTTATTAGTGGTCTCTATTACTGCTTATTCTTACAACAAATATCATCATAACTTACTTTCAATGAAGTTGTTTTCTTATATGATGAAACAATCTATAGAAATAATGCTTGATTGGTCTAGCAAATAAGAATTATTCCTAGCAAGTTTAGGAAAACAAATGCTGTTTCCAGTCTTATGCAATGTAATAGGCATCTCTTCTAATGAAAAACTAGTTCAGAGTCAAATCCTTGTCAAGTAATTCACAATTATACAAAAAGTTATACTCAAAAAAACTAGCTTGGGCCGGCTGAGTGGCGCGATGGTTAAGAACTGGCTTGGGACGCCAGAGGCCCCAGTTTGGATCTCACATATGAGGGCCAGTGACACTGCCCTCTACATCTAAGATGCTGAACAACAGCTCAACCTGGAGCTGGGCTGCCGTTTGAGTCACTGGCAATGGTGTAGGCTGCAGCCCCTGCTGCAGCGGGTTGCCATGGGCTACCGTGTGTAGCCAGCAGCCAGCGTGAGTGGCCAGCAGCTGCAGTGAGCGGCTGTCCAGAAGCCGGCGACTGATCTGCCTTGCCCGGGAAGAGCGTAATGATGGTGCCAACATGGGCCAGTGAAGCAACGTCCTCCACAACTAGACTGAAGAACAAAAGGACAGCAACATGTCTGTTCCCCTTCCCCCAATTCCCCAATAAAAATCTTTAAAAAGAAACAACAAAAAAACTAGCTTGTACTCCTATCCTTTCTACCTCATTATTTTCTGCCCTGCCTAGATAACCACTGTATTAGTTTCTGTTTTTATCTTCTAATGTTTCTTTATTATACACATGACACATAATAATGATTATGGAAAGCTGGATAACACATATTGTTGGAAAATTTAAATACTATATTATTTTCCTTTAATTTTTTTCATATAATTAGTGTATGTGTATACATACATACGAGGTTGGACAATTTTGTTTGCAAACTCATCCTAGAAAACATACTACATACCTCATTGCTGAATATCACTATAGTCACCTTCGAAGTGTGCCCCTTGGGAAGCTATGCACCAACATCAGCGCCTAATCCATCCTTCAAAGCAAATTTGGAACTCTTTTTCTGGAATGGTCATCAGATTTGTTGTCATATTACCCTTGAAGACCTGAATGCCATAAAAATGCCTTCCTTTCAATATTTTCTTATCTTCAGGTAAAGAAAGAAGTCATTGGGGGCCAGATCAGGTGAGTAGGGAGAGTGTTCCAATACTGTTATTTGTTTACTGGCTAACAACTCCTTCACAGACAGTGCCATGTGAGCTGGTACATTGTCATGATGCAAGAGCCATGAATTGTTGGCGAAAAGTTGAGGTCATCTAACTTTTTCATGCAGGCTTTTCAGCACTTCCAAATAGTAAACTTGGTTAACTGTCCAGTTGGTACAAATTCATAATGAATAATCCTTTTGATATTAAAAAAGGTTAGCAACATCGTTGCAACACGTACACGAACGTAATTGTCAGACCTTGTATATACACCTTGCATAAATCTTTTTCACACCATTGGCATACCTTATCAAGGACTTAGTCTTTATAAACCAAAAATCTTCCAATCAAAGGGAAAAGCCCATGATTATTTAAATCCTAGAAGATTGTTTTACTGTTTAATTTGGAACTAATTTATATAGAACTTGACTTCAGAGTTAGAGTCTACATTTCCATAGAATAGGAACTTTCTTAAACCTGTATTTTCCTGTTTTTTAAGTCCTTCACAATACCTAGCATTAGTGCGGAGAACTAATAGTAGGGACTAAAAAAAAAAAAAAAAGCATGATCTACATCAGTATTATGTTCAGAAGAGACTGAATGATCCTGTTCTCTCTGCTTGAAGACTAAGCTTTTATTGAGAGTTTATATTTTAGTTTTGGCATTTCTCCCTTACTGTGCCCTGAGAACACTCTTATTTTTAATTGGTAGTTTGAATGAAGCCATATGGGGCATTTCCAACTCACATTCTGTTATTATGCAGTGATGCACTCAAGGGCGGAATTAGGATTCATAGGTAGATGATCAATGGTCAGAATGACACCCACATATGTGGATAAACAAGGAAGCGAGCCTATATGTAGAAAAAAGAATGAGGCTTACCATACAGAGGGTATTAAAGATCAAAAGGACCATATGGTCTTATTCATTCATTCAACAACCACTTACTCAGAACCTACTTTACGTGGGCATTGCGCTAGCTGCTTGGGAAACATTAATGAACCTAAAGGTTAGGACCCGTGCCTTCTGAGAGCTTACGTTCACAGTGAGACAAACACGAAGAAATCCATAATAAATACGCACACCCATAGAATAAATATATAACACAAATACTCGTAAGTACCAAGAAAGCAAAGACAGTTGAAATGAGGAAGAGTAACAGGAGAAAACGCTTTAGATTGGAGGAAGTTGGGAAAGGCACAACTCTTCTGAAAAAGTGCTCTTTAATTTTTTAGGAGCCAGTAGGACTCATGTCTTGTTAAGGAGACCACTGCATAGACAGTGTAGAGGCCTGACCACCGCACTGTATTTCTGAAGCTGATGTTGAATAATATTGTATGTCAAGTACAATTATATATACATATAGTCATGGGACATGGAGTAGAGGATGGGAATGGAGTCAATGGGATTGTAATAGATAAATATGATATCAGGGGTGGGAGGGTAGTGGATGGGGGGAGGGGAGCTGTTACTTTGTGAGGGGTGAAAAGGATAACTATTGCATTGTTCTGTATACCTGAAACTAATAAAAAAATAAATAATTAAATAAACTAATAGCTGTCGGTAGAACTGCCTAGAGAGAAATAGCAGCTCTGACTGCCACACATCCCCTGATGGTTCCTCAGGCTCTGGTTCAACTCCTCTACAGGGTCCAACCGTATTCCCTCCCACTGTGGTCTGGGAGATGCTTCTGTTTCTGTTCTGTGAGACCAAAGAACCTTAATAATATACATGCAAAAGTTAAATTAATATGGATTTGAGTCTTTTTGTGATAGGAAGGATAAAAGTTTATTGTCTTTTCTCTCTGATCTCCTTGAAATTAACACCAGAGCAGTTATCATGTCAAACTTAAAATATACGGAATGCCTATATTTTAACAGCCTTATTTTCTCAAAAATAGCTCATCTGTAGTGTTGATTTTATAACCAGTCATAAACTTGTAGAATTTTTTGAGGCAGAAAAGAACTTAAGGAATTTGTCTCAATTTAAAGATAAAAAACAGAAAAAGAAAAAAGAAACCCAAGGATGAAGGCAGACTGTAGAGCTAAATTTATATATATATGTATATATATATATATATATATATATATATATATACACACACACACATATATACATATATGTATATATGTATATATATATATCATAAGTAATATTATATATTACTTTAATCTATATAACCAGGATGAAGCATAGAAGTCTGACTGCCATTTTAATGCTTTCTTCTAAAGTACTGGTCAAGTCCTTCTCTAAAAACTTATACACATGTTTAAAGATATTGATGGCTCTTTGATCACTTCCCAGCTTTTTAGAGAGAAGAACAAATGATAAGCAAATGGACACCTGGTACAACAAAAACTGAGTATTAACATCTAAGCAGATTCCTCAAACATTATTGGAAGCTAACTGCATTATCTTGACTTCAATTTTCTCTTTACTAATCAGTACTACTAGTTAAACTAGAGTCAGATCATGCAGGATGAGGAATACCAGCAATTATTACCTACACCAACTTTAAATGTGTGCTAAACAGCAGTGCAAGTGAGCAGCAGTGTACCCAAGGCAGCACACTGTATGCCCTCAGTGCCAAATGGTGGTATCAAATTGCTGACATCATACTTTGGCAGGAGAAACTACAGGACATTGAGATCTCTGCAGCGATGCCCAGTGCCAAGACCTGGATTAACAACTCACTGACCTCTTTCAAATGCTTTTAAAGGAACAACATAAGAAAACTTCAAGCCCATAAAAAATGGTTAAATATTGGATTTCTAGACAATATGAACACTAAATAACTCATCATTACTGCAAAAGGAGCCCCTCAAAAGTCCATTTTCAAAAGCCCATTTTACTTAGTAGAATTCATTAAATTACTATTTAAGAATACATTGGTTGAAAAGAAAAGCATATTTAAACCAGAAAACAAAACTATTTTGAATACTGTGGTGTTCAAAATATGTGAAGATTTCTCATTAAGGAAAAAAAAATTATGAATAGCTAAAGTCTGACTCAGTTGGAGGATAAACCACCAAGTTTGAATAGGCTCCTAATAGACACTTAAATCAGGGCAATTTGAGGACAAACACTAGAAAGAGGGAGAAGGACTTGTTTCCTCAGGGCATAAAACCACTTCTCTTTTTAGCTCAGCATGAATCAAAAGGCTCGCGTTGGTAATATTTAAGCTTGTGATGGCAGATCAGTGCTCTCTAAATCAAGAGGTTGAACTCCTAATCCCAGAGCTGTACAACTAATGACAATGAAATCAACCCTTTCTATGGTTACTTGACTTTGTGTTGTGTCTATCAAACTTAATAACCTCTTTTCTTCTTACAGGTTGAGGAATAATATGCATAATCATACAGAGACCTCAGAAAGAAAAATAAAGTCTAATGTCCTTTTCATAGTCCATGTGCAGGCTCCTTAAGCAGAAGGCATGTGAATTTTTATACATCTGCAACATGGTCTTTTAAGCTTTTCATTTCCACATAATTTAATTAGAATGTAAGGTTAAGAAGTAATCCTTCTTTTAAAATGTATGTGGTACAAAGGTCCTAGAACCATCCATCCTTTGCCTTCCATTATTTCCTGACAATGTCAAAATACTTTGTTTATTGTTAGCTGTCCTAAGAATTCATAGACGTGAAGACCAATGATCTAGGTGTTCATTTTCTTACTGAGTTTTGAGTTCTTTATATTGTGAATTAACTGTCCGTTTTGGGATTTGTCTGTTCCAAGTATTTTCTCCCTGAGAAGTTTTTAATTCAGTGAAGTTCAGTCTATCATTTATTTTTATGGAATGTGTCTTTGCTGTGTCTATAAAAGCATCGTCATACCCAAGGTCATCTAGGTTTTCCTATGTGATCCTCTAGGAGCTTCACGGCTTTGTGTTTTACATTTAGGTCTGTGACCCTCTTTGAGCTAATTTTTAGGAAGGATGTAAAGTCTACATCTAAATTCATTGTTTTGCCTGCAGGTGTACAGTTGTTCCAGCCCTATTTGTTGAAGAGTGTATCTTGGCTCCATTGTATTGCCTTAGCTCCTTTGTCAAAGATTAGTGGATTATATTTACAGGGTCTGTTTCTGGGCTTTCTCTTCAGTTCCACTGATCTATTTGTTTTATTTTACTAATACTACACCACTACTACTGTAGCTTTATAGTAAGTCTTGAAGTTTGGAAATGTCCCTTCTATAGACACTATCTTCTCTTCAGAAGAGATGAGTGGATAAGTGAAATAATGGGAAAAGAATAGGACTGAAGAGTTTGAATGAGTCTAGTAAAATAGGACCTACAAAATATTTGTGCAAGTTTTTCTCTGAGCTAGGTTTACCTGACTTACATGATAAGGGAATCATGCAGCTGATATAACAGAAATTGTGGCTTTTAAGGCTTTTATTTCAAACTCTCCTTGGATTTCAAAAGGGGGATGTCTACAGGCATAAGTGTTGTGGTAGTCATAGGTACATGGCTTACATTTATTTCAGATACTTATAAAAACAAGATTTCTGTCTCCAATATTGGTTTCTGTAGCTTGTCCAGAGACACACTAAAATTTGAAAAGAGAAAATGTTTTCAAATTGTCCTATAATACTAAATGAAATTAGACTATTAAAAGGAAGTTTAAAAAGAAGAAAGATTCAGTGGTATTGGACACATGAAAGAAATATCTACTCTAGGGAGATAAGTAAACTGCAGAATAAATAGTAAGATGTATTTTATAATAAATAAAATAATAAAATAATAAATAATAAATAATAAATAAAAAGTAAGATGTATTTTACTTAAAGTAAAAATTTCCTTTAAAAATAAACAATTTTTATATTTAGACATCATTTTGATTATGGAAGCTATTTCCTTCAAGGGTAGAATACCACAATCTCTACTGGAAAAGTATAAAAGCTGATATAGGTCAGGAGTAAGAGTTGCCAAAATAGAATTAGTGCCAAGAGATTCAAGTTCATATTAAAAAAACCCAAAATCTGAAATCCAGGGATGGCTAAGAGTTCGAGTGAGTCAGCATCCCTGAGAGTGCACTGTGGAATTAAGACTGTACCACTGTTTCTAAAAACAAGCTAGTCTAAGAGGACAAATGGGTTTTAACTGGGCTGTCCATTATCATCAGGTTATAGGGGTCTCTAGATTGCTATGTTGACATAGCTTCTGAAGCCAAGGTTGGTGGTAGTGACCAATACTGAGATGGAAGTATAAAGTGGTGGTGGCATGCTTTGCTTGTGTTAGCTATTCCTGGGCTAGATATTGTTTTTCTATTGGCCTGGAGTGGGTTAGCAGTGCATCTAGTGAGTCCTGCCCTGACGAGGGTCTAGTCCTTTCTATTTCTGCGATGTAAACAGTGGATGCAGAGAAAAGGTCAGCACTTTTTGCTATACTTGTATCCATCAACAGAGTTGAGACTGCAGCAGTTGAGGTCAAATGTAGGAATCTATCTCTCAGGATTAGATCATGAAAAGATTTTGAAATTCTAGAGGTTGCATGTTCCATGTGTTGGAGTTTTATGGGGTCTTTGTAAGAACAGGACTGAGTTCTTGATATCAAATGATGAGAGTCTCCAAGGCAGAAATCTTCTGGAAATTACTCTTGTCTAGAGGTAACATCTACTGAGTGAGGTTGCCCCAAAAGATATCCAAGTAGAAGACAATGGTTAGTCAAATGAGACAGAGGATAAATAAAACATTTGATATTATGTCTGTGAAAAACAGAATAAAATATTTCCTCATTAATTTCAGATTGGTGGCTTTTAATGTATCTGTGGTAAGAGAAGGATTTGTAAATACTTTGCTTTTTAGTGATCTGAAATGTCCAATAAGATGAAAATTTAACTGGCTTATGTACTTACAGATCTTTATTATAAAGAAAAAAAGTGGTTCAGAGACCTGAAGTGAAAGATATGATTTCTGAAATCTGTAAGGTGGGGAAGCATTTTGAAGGAATGATGTAAATCAACCAGTTAAGTAAGAGAGGAAGGTGAGGGACATTCACCAGAAACTGTGATATTCAAATACTAACCTTCTCTTCTTATACACATTTTGAATTCCTCTAAAAACCCAGGGACTTACTTCCTGTCCAAACATTAGTCTCCCAAAGCCATACATAATACAACAGGATAAGATCAGCATATTCTTGCTGTATGTTTTGACAGGTTCCACTCTGTGCTGTCCTATAGATAATTGCCTGCACTCTCTATGTTGATTCCATATCCAGGTCTTTACACTTTCATGTTACGCCATCTTCCTGAGATCTAGGGTTATAGGTCTCTTGGTTTCTGATGGTTAATTCCTTCCTAGTGGCAAATCATTTCCAGAAACCTGGCCCCATTTCATTTTTCATCTCCTACTTTCTAGAGCTCCTTTTCCCCCAGTGATTCTCTCTTCCAAGATGTGGGCTATTTGTTTTATGAAATAAACTTGCAAAACGGAACTCTTTTTACATCGTTTTTTTTCCCCCCCTGAAAATCAAGGTCCCCACTGCATACCTGCCTTTCTAAGGCAGATGACATTCTCTGCTTCCAAAGTACATTTATTTCCCTGCTTATATTGTGATGTGGCTGGCCCATTATTGATAAGGAAAGGTTGCCTCATGGGAAAGCACGCACCAAAAACAGTTTTGATATTTCACATCACTTTTTACCTTAAGTTCATGAAGAGCATCAAAAGTCTATGTCTTAAGTACATCACTTTTTAACAAGGAAAGCTCAGCAACTGTGTAAATATTGTTGAGAGATATGGGAACAAATTCAACTCCTTGGTACTAGTACTGTGAATTCCAGTACTCTCATAAAATATATTCATAGAGAATGAAGGGGATTCCACATTTTAAAAATTCACTTATGTAGTACAGTTTAAACCTATCAATTTAAAAGGCCTGGATAATTTCAAAAGAAGTTATCTGAAGCAAAATTTGGAGAGAATCAGAATTAGATTTTTAATATCAGTGCTTACCATCTTTCCTTCAGAGATCTCTTCATTTTTCTTCGTCTCTAAGCCACATCTAGTGGTTTACCCTGTATTTTATTCCTAAAGAAGTTTTCCAAATGCTACCACTATCAGGTATTAACACCTTGATAAGGTGTTGCCAAGATACAAAATTTCAAGATCCCATGGCATTACCATATATTAGAGGACAGATGTAAGAGGTAGATTTTTAGACGGGGTGAAGTATATTGCTTGACACAAATTCTGTAATATGGAATAATGAAACTCTTAAGAGCAAGGTCAGCTTTGATTTTAAAACTTTTATAATCCTACATGGTACAGAGGCCAATTCTATCTGGTAACTCCTGCCCTTGCATGATTAAAGAAAAAAATTCAATTTCAACTATAGCTACTTGTGATGAAACTGGTAACATGTTATTAGCATTTTAGCATTCACATGACAGTAAAAATAGAGTTTAGCCAGAAGTTTATTTAAGTGAAGGACCTCAAATTTTAAATATAGCTAGGTGCTAATGCAGACTTAAATCCATGATGGCAAAGCCATATGTAGTTTTTACTAATAACATAAATGATACTTCTTACCATTAACAGACACTTAATGGTCTAAAGGTAGTCACTGTTATCTTACAGCATGTGTTAAAATGAAGACTGTGCCTATAGAAGATATCATTACAGTGAAAAACTGGGAAAGATCTGCTCAATGTTATAAGTAGAATACTTCAACAAGAAAAGAGTGGCTTTTAACTTATCTTTAAGTTTTATGGTGAATGAAGTACATTTTCATTAAAAAGCTTTTCAATTACCATCCCATAATATTGTAAATAATTAAACTTGAATTCCATAAGACTAACTCTTTTATCTTAAGTTCTTACCTTGAGAAATTTGAATGACATGATATAGAGCTTCTCTCTCTGCTTATCAAGAATTACGGGAAATGGAAATGGGGTTTCTTTCGGTAGAAGCTGTGAATAAACCAAATGCCAAGTATGAATCCTAATATTATAATACACAGATTATGGCTTTTTTTCTTTTGATACGGAAGATACCTGGCATCAGGCTGGGTGACTTCTTTGAGCAGCGCTTAACAAAATCACTGCAATAAAAATTCACCCCAAACCTTGAACTCTTACTTAAGTTTAAAATACTTCTCCCTGAGGTAATTCATTAATTTTGAAATTCATTGATTAAATATGTGCCACCATGTCAGTATCTTTTACATTGTCCCTAAAACTAGGCTTTGTGCAAAATGTATACTATATAGAAACATACTTGCAATTGTTAACTGAATTGTGACATGTAGTATTGGGGGGAGTCAGTAAATTGAGGCAGAACTCAAAGGACCCTGGTCAGACCCCTGTTGACTCTAACAATAGTCTTTCCCTTGCTGTAACTTTCTACTTTAGAAGGATGAATGTTCTATGAAAATAGGAGACAGTCATTCTAAACTATGTAAATTAAGGAAGTTTCAAGCATGTAAGCCTGCTGTCTGGTTACTAAGTGAACACTGTCAGCTTTATACCTTTAAAAATTACATTTAGGCATAGGTGGGTATATATTAAGAATTTTTAGTCTGCTTTTAAAAACTCTGTATACAAGACTAGACAATACAACAGTTACATTGTAAAATAACTTATGGCTGCAGCCAAGGGGATACGTGTCTGATATTGTTTTAAGAAAAAAAGAAAATTAGGGCCTTTTTAACTTTGAGCCTGCTCTCCTTCAGAAACTAGTGTGAGCTGCAACTCAGTGGTCTTCAAACTTCAGAGCAGCGCAGAGAACATCCAGCTCTCAGAGCCACAGGGCCACTTCTGAAGCTGATCAGATATTAGATTCAGGGTTTCTACCATTCTGTGCTGGCTAGAGTTAAAAACACTAAACATAGGAGCTCTTCTGATAAAGAGAATTCTCAGCAAGGCACATAAATGACTGTTCTCCCAAAACAAACAAACAAATTCTAACTGACCCTAAGAACTAGCCCAGGGCTGCATTAGATAAGAAATGGGTGGGATTTAAACCAAGCCAAACCCAAATGAAATGAAACGTGAACAATACTAACAAGAACAGCGAGGGATAAATGCAATATAATCATGGGAAGAGGAGAACATCAGGGATATCAAGGCTTATAGAGCTTTTTTTTAAAGCACAATTGGATACTGGTTTTGCTAATACAAGTGAATAGTATTTGTGGCCTTACGTGTAACAAGTGATCTATTCAGAATCTCTTTGGGGTTTCTTCATTTCCATATTCTCACATCGCCACCCTTCCCCTGAAGGTAGCCAATTCTAAGAGCACACTTGCCACAGCCAGAGTCTTGAGATGGGAAATGCAATGCAAAGGTGAACTCAGGAAACCTGAATTTCTGGCTTTGTTTTGCAGAACGCTGCCCGCCTCAGGATGGTTTGGCTTTGTTTGAATTGCTAACCGAAGAGAAGACGTGATGAAATGCTAAAATTTGAGAAGATGAATTTTCCTCACACTGGAAGAGTCAGGAAGTCTACAGGCACAAGAGTGGCAGCGATCCCCACCCCTCCCTCGGCCCCCACATCTGTTCACCAGCTAGAACCTTGGACACTTAGTGGACTATAAAAGTTAATGGTCTTGTGGGGCTGGAAGGGAAGACAGATTCCAAACCTAAGACTCCAAACCACATGGAGAAATGGTTCGCGTGGCCAAAGTATCTGACCTAGGCAAAAGGAATCTCAGGTAAGTGGCGTATGCTGAAGACTCCGTTGGGAGTGGGGGTGGCACTGAGGAGTGTGCTGTGTGAGACCTACAGGTTCCTGAGTGTCCAACACTGATTCTCCCATCATGTCAGAGGGACGAGGCCTCAGAATCAGATGGAGTTTGAGCCAATAACAATACTATGGGTACCTACACCGGGGTGTTTTGAGTAACATGTAAATCCTCATTTGAATATCTGTAATTCTATCCAAATGTATCAAGATATAGATGATACACTGATACAGATTTTAGATATCTACATCAATATGGATATGAGCTAGAGATAGTTATATTTGCTCATTTCATATGCCCAAATAGTATCTCTTTAGAGGTCAGTTTTTAAGTTAAAGGAATGGCATATATGCAGTATAATTTTAGCATCATCTATTATTGTACATTCAGTAGACTGCTGTAGAGTCCCTGAAGTTATTCAATTAAGTGGTTGTGATTGCCCCACAGGGCTTCCCAATTGTTTATTTTTTTTGTTCTGGTGTTTCCCTCTCATTCCTGCTGGCTAAGAGAGTGTGACTAATGTGCCAAGTTTCCCTGTCTAAAAATAGCCTGCATTCTCCTGACTTACGTGGCATGTGGGGTCCTAAGGACTTGAGCCCGGGAAGAAGTCCAGGCACAAACCCATGATTCAATGGCACTGGTTCTCAAGTTACCTTCCCCAGAGTTACATGTCTTTTGTTATTACATAGGTATTCTGTAGATTAACTCTTTGTGAGGTGTATAATTTTTCCTCTTTAGACAAACTATACTTGACTTACATTTTCTTTCTTTTTTTTCTTCTTTTTACTTTCAGATTAAATTAGAACAAATATTTTGGCCAATTTGTCTTGAAAATAGAGCCCTAGTATGGTAGAAAGCATATCAAACAATTCTGAAGTTTATTATTTAGCCCTAGCTTTGCTATGTGCTAAATTTATGCTTTTGGATAAATTACTTAGCTTTCTGAGACTCAGCTTTCAAATTAGTAAACTGCTATACAAAGTTATCATCATTATCTCTTATTGCCATCTATTTTCAAATATAAACTAATTACAACCATAGTCGATTTTTGCATTTTGAATCTAATGTTCAAGCATAAACTTGAGATTAACTGAAAGAAAATTTAATGACTTTTTAAGGCTAATATTTATTTTAAATCAATTTGTAGTTATCAGATTTTTGGTAGTGTTTTGACATCCACCTTTGTTTATAGACATATTGCCAGTAGAGTTTCCTTATCTACAAAAAGTGTTTTATTAACATTTGTGAAAAAAATGAATATCCCTAAATGTCAAGGAGGAATAAATGAAACAATTATGCAACAGCACATCTGTGTCTGAATAAAAATAATCTATTAATCTGAAAAGATATTTATTATCTCTGTTAAAAATGGATGAATAACTGTTTCATAATTTCTTCCCAAGAGAAGTGAGTTTAGATCAAGTAAATTGAAGTGACTTTAATTTACATGCATGTAAGTAAAGTAAAAATTGATTTTTTTTATACAACTGAGGTATTAAATGTCCTCAAGTATCACTAGATTATTAAAGCCAAGAGGTGAAAACTGATGGTGAACAGTAATATGAAATATTGTTGTTCCAAATTACATTAGGCCCCTCTATAGAAGTGAAAAGGGCCACTATAGGTGAGTTACATTAAGCCCCTCTATAGAAGTGAAAAGCGCCACTATAGGCGAGTGACTGATACCATAAAAGCGCTTTGTACAAGATGTGAAATGATTAAAAAAAAAATCACTTCCATTTTATTGGATAAAGGAAACTAACGCTGAAGCTTATGAGCACTTTTGAACTACTGCTGCTTTACATAATTCTTTCTACATTTGCAACTATCTAATGTGACAGCCTTCACATATACCAATTTATGTCAAAACCATAGCATAGCAGATCATGCAAGGAGAATCTTTTTTTGACAACCTGGCGTTCTTAAGTCACTGCTTTCAGAATTATCTCCATAATTTCTGCAGCATCTAGCAGGGCTTTGAGTATAACTTTGTGCCCGCTTTTACAAATGCAGGGGGACTTTGAGTACTGCCTTCATGTACAGGATTCTCAGCAATCTACATACCTTCCCAATAAGCTGACTATTTCTCTAAATATTTTTGAACTTATCTTCAAAATGTACCTTTACAGCATGGAAAACATGTATTATTATTATTCTTTTAATAGTGAAGTATTGGGCTGTTGAAAAAGTCATGACGTATTTTTTCTGTTTTTCGTTGCAAAAATGCGTCATGACTTTTCCGACAACCCAATATAATATTGATATTAAACAGTTCATGAAAACTTCACAGTGTACTGAGCACCAGATTGAGATAGAGGTCATCATCTGCACACTGTGACTGCTCTCCTTGTTTCTTTCAGTTACTGCTTCACCCAAATAAGAATAACCAGTCTCTAGACTTGTAATATCCAGGCCAGTTTTGACTGGTTTTGTACTTTATATAACCCAAATCATACAGTATGTGCTTACTGACTGACTTCTTTTATCAATAGTATCTTTGTTCGATTCATCCATACAGTTGGGTGTAATTGTAAATTGTATATTCTCAACTGCTTTATAGTCAACGATATGAATAGACCACACGTGATTTTGCTGAGCAATCAATTAGTCTCCAGTTTGGTACTATTATAACTAGCATTGCTTAAAACATTTTGAAAATAATATTCGGTGAATATACAGAAACATTTCTTCTGGGTATTGAACTATATGAAATTGTCATTTTTGCAAATCACAAATAATTGAATATTGGCAGTTTCATAGGATACAATCTCATGTCTAGGAATAGGATTGTTGGGTCACATTGTACCCATATAATTTTGTTTAGTAGGTGCTGTCAAAATGTTTGTTAAAATTGTACCAATTTACCTGTCTACCAGCAGTGTATTACTGTTGGGTTGGTCCATAATATTTCTAACTTGGTATATATATTTTTAACTTTAAGTATTCTTATCGGTGTGTAGTGATAGCTTATTGAGGTTTTAATTTACATTTCACTAATGAAGTTAATCACTGTTTTAGGCTAATGGAGAATTTGGATTTTTTGTTTTACAAAATATGTTTTTAAGTCCTTTGTCCATTTTTTTTTCCATCGGTTTGTCTCCTTTTCACTTGGATTTTTGAGTTTATGGTGTATGTGTATGTCCCCATGTGTATTCTGAATACACTGAGTACTTTGTCAGAAATATGTATTAGGGATATCTTCTCTAACTGTATGAGTTGCCTTTTCAGTCACTTAATGGTGTTCAATATAGTCTTATGTATCAATTGTATTTCATTTATGGTTAGTCTTTCTAGGTCTGATCTAAGAAGTTTTTGTCTGTTCAAAAGTCACAAAGAAGTTCTAACTTTTCTTCCAATAGCTCCACTTCTGTTTCTTTCACATTTAAAACTGATTCATGTGCAACTAATTTTGTGTACGAAATGATGTAGAGAGAGGCCCATCTACATTGTTTTTCAATATGGATATCTAGGCTCATTTATTGAAAACTTCCTACTTTCTGGTGAACTGCAATGTTGCTTTTGACATAACTTGTGTTATGAAACAGAGTTGCTAGGTACGTTTCCCTCTTTTTAAATTTCTCACTTTCAGAGTTTTCTACATGTCTTAAAAGTCCCACCAAATTCTTTCTTTGAAATGAGATATCGAAAGCACTTATTTACCATACTTGAGCTGTCTTCCTCAACTCCATAGAATAGCCCAGGACACTCAGCAGTTTCAACAAGGGAAGGTTCCACACATAATGAAGAGGAAGCTTTATGAGAATAAGGCAGCATGTGATCACGATAGGGCCCTTCCATGAGGAGTCGGAGCTGAAGAAGGAAGTATAGTTGAGAGCTTATCTAAGGAATCTTATGAGAGTGCTCACAAAATAAAAGGAAGAAATTCTCAGACAGAAATGGAGAGATACTTAGAACATACTCATCTCTTTCTCCATCAGGCTAAAGTCTGTTCTTCCTGTAAGGGGAGTGGAGAGCACACTTACACAGTCGGAGAGGAAAAACGAAGCTATTTGTTTCTCCTTCAGGCATGAAGGATCCTTCTGTATTTGCTGCAGCTGGGACATGTAAGTGATCACAGTGCTTCTTTGATTTTTTTTTTTTTTTGGTGATTTTTCACCAGCTTTACATCTAATTTTTTAAATCCAATAGAATTAGAACACCTAGAACATCTTTGTTTGCATAATAGCTATTTGCTCAGGTAAACAAACCTCAGGATTACTGGATATTTTGTGAATGTTTTAAAGCCTCATCAGGCAACTCAAAGTGAATGTGTTTGGCTCATTCTTTACCTATTGATGGAGTCAATTGACTTATCTGACTAGACTGGTTCTCCCAATCCCCCTCTTCACTTGCCTGAACTCAACTAATCAAGGGAGTTAAGCTATCAGACTTAATTTATCCCTCTTTATTTTATCAGTCTTTTTATTTGATAAATTAGAAAAATAAAAATGTAAGTGCTGGATATTGGAAATCACACAAGAAAAGATAGTGGAGGACATTATGTTAAGTGAAATAAGCCAGACACAGAAAGAAAAACTTTACGATTTCACTTATATGTAGAATCTAAAAAAAATCAACTATATGGAAGCACAGATTAGAATGGCGGTTACCCAGGGCAGGGAGGTGGGGGAAATTGGGAGATATTGGTCAAAAGACAAAGATGCAGTCATGTAGGATAAATAAGTTTAGAAATCTAGTGTACAGCACGATGACTATAGTTAATAATACTGCATTGAATACTGGAAATTTGCTAAGAGCATAAATTTTAGGTGCTTTTAACACACACACACACACACACACACAAATACACAGATACGAATATACATATTCAATGCCATCTTGGCCACTTGCCTTCAATAACTCCATTACCAGGAGCAGAACCTTTACTATAGATTACACTGCCAGCTCTGTGTTTTATTTAGGACTAAATGATGATATCTGCCTGAAGACTTATTCAGAGACAAGCCAGAATTTGAATCTCTTGTGATCATGAGGCTGAAGTACTGTTCTATTTTTTTAATCTTAGTGTGAAATACTTATATCTAGGTGTTACATGGAAATTCTTGATTTTTATAGTAACTTGAGGCAGGAATAGAAATGACTGTAGAACTTTACAACCACTGTGATGTGGTAAAGAAATTGGAGGTTGAAATACGTAGGAAGATACTAGAATACAGGGTATATTATTGGAGTACTGAGGAAACTGACAAACTCTTCAAGTCTAATTACATCAAATATGAAATGAACTAATTTTATATTACTCCAGATTAGAGACTTCAAATTATTGAATTTATGTTCAATAAACATTGATAGAACTTTCAACAGTTATTAGAGGATAGGTGATTAATTTACTTGCTGGAGACTTAGAGACAAAGATTATGTGGAACGGATGTATCATATTTAGATGCTAGATGATGTGATGATAGATGAAAATTAAACATAATCGATCACCATGCAAATAGAATGATACTAGGAATTATAACTAGTAATATTAAGGGATGTTTTTACATTGTATATCTATGTAATTTTATAACATCAAATTACATTCATAGACATATAGACCTGTGCTATAAATACACACACACCTTAACCTACTATTACCTGAAGTTTCCTCGCCACTGCAGACCCAGATAATACTGGCTCAGTGTTCCATGTAACGCTTGTGACACTGCAAAGGTAAAATTTCTCAAATTCCTTATTAGTTCTGGCTACAAATTTTTCCGTCCATAAAATCTTTCTTTGTATTTGGCATTTTATGGCATTTCTTATTTTGTACCATAGGGGCTGTGGGAGAGGTTAGGAGGGGGAATCATTTGTGTTATTTCCTCAACTTCTCTGTACAAACAACTATAAATATAAGGACGCTACAATGTTATTGGTGATGGGGATATGTAACAAAACACACCAACATCAAGCAACTTAAAATTGCATATAGGCTTTCTCATTCAGAATTCTTTTCCCATTCTGGTACAGTGGATTTGGAGATTTTCTTGGGAACCATCACTCCATCTGGTACCAAGTTTTCCATCTCCTTTTTTATGTCATCTCTCTGATCTCATTCTTTTCTGCTCCATTTCCTAAAGGGGCAAATATAAATCTTTAATGTCCTCATATAGAGTAATGTAGTCCTCTCATTTGTTGTCTTGATTCTTTCTGACATTTACCAAGCAAGGCAGCACTTAAAGGCATTGCCCAAAAGATCTTTAAAAATTTTTTGTGTTAACTATTGTGATGGTTAACTTCATGTGTCAGCTTGATTGGATTAAGGGCTGCCAAGATACTTGATTAAACATTATTTCAGGGCATGTCTGTGAGGATGTTTCTAGATGAGAGTAATATTTCAATGCAAGCCAAAAGTCTGAATAAAGCAGATTTATTCAACCAACATGGGTGCGGGTCAGCTAATCCATTGAAGACCTGAACAGACTAAAAGGCTGAGTAAAATATAACTTTTTGTCTTTGCCTGAATGTCTCTAAGGGAGAGCATTGGTCTTGCTCTGACTTTGGGCTCAGACTGGAATTTACACCATTGCTTCTCTGAAGTCTCCAGTTTGCTGACTGTGTATTTTGGGACTTCTCAGCATCCATAATCACATGAACCGCCTGATTCCTTGTAGTATCTCTCTGTCTCTCTGTCTCTGTCTCTGTCTCTGTCTCTCTCTCTCTCTCTCTCTCTCTCTCTCTGCCTCCTACTGGTTTTGTTTCTTGGGCGAACACAGACCAATAAAATTATTAATAAAATATAGTCTCTCTCTCTGTCTCTCTCTCCCCCCCCCATCTTTCTGTACTTTCTCTGTCCCCTGTTTCTCTCTTTTACATGTATATACACACTCATATACAAACACAGAAACATAATGTTGGGACTTTGGCACCACTAGAGTTGTTGAGAAAATAAAAACTAAAGTTTATCACTATTGGAGAGTACATTCTGACCCATTAGCAGGAATAGCTATTTTTTTAATTCCTATTAAAAAATCTATTGTATGGACATATTAAAAGGAAATTAGAAGTAATTCATTAGATTTTCTAATAATTGAATACTTGGTTTCCTAAAAAGGAAGACTAAACAAGTCATGGGGTGACAAAAAGTCTTATGGACACGATTAGAGAAGGGGAAAGCGAATGTGTGCAGTGACATTGGGAAACTTGAGGGATATAGCTTTTCAGCTGGTAAAACTGAAGTGTTAAGTAGAAGATGCTACTTGGGGCCCTTTCAAACATATGGGCTGAAAAATTTTCCTGACTGTTTTGGGCATTTAGAAAGTCACAAGGACTAAGACATCCATCACATCACAGAATGTATCAACTTGATTTAACTTTTTAAAATATAGTTATATATCTAGATGTGTTACTCTTTGCACTGAAATAGTGACACTTATTAATTATTAAATTTTTCAATAAATATATATATTTTAACATCCTCAATTATATGCTGATATGTTAAGGACACAATAATAAATGAGGCATGATAACTTAAAATTTTTTTAAGATAGTGAAGGAAGGCAATAATTACAATGCAGTGTGCCTATTGCCCTGAGACAGTCTTTGCTATCAGGAGTGAGGTGCCTAAGTCAGTTCCTCCACATCTGAGTCATGTGACTTCTGACACATGGGTTTGGATAAGGCTGAGAGCTCTGCTCCAGTAGCTGTAGCAAGCACTAGTGTTGGGTTGCCAACCTTGTAGGCTGAGCTATGGATTAAGGATTAGCTGCATTGGAGGGCAGGGTGTTGAATCCCAGGAAAATCTTTTTATTTTTTTAATATTTAATTTTTTTCAATTATTTGACATACAATATTATATTAGTTTTAGGTGTACAAAATAGTGACTAGACATTTATATAACTTGTGAAGTGGTCACCCTGATAATTTTAGTGCCCATCTGACACCATTCATAGTTATTATAATATTATTGACTATACTCTCTATGCTATCCTTTACATCCCCATGACAATGTTGTGAAAACTAATTTGTACATCTTAATTCCTTCTCCTTTTTCATCCATCACCCCAACATCCCTTCCATATGGCAACCCTTAAAATGTTCTCTGTATTTATGACTTTGTTTCTGTTTTGTTTGTTTATTTTGTTCTTTAGCTTCCATATAGTATAAGTGAAAAGATATAGCACTTGTCTTTCTTTATCTGACTTACTCCACTCAGTATAATACCTTCTAGGTCCTTCCATGTTGTTGCAGATGGCAAGATTTTCCTTTTTTATGGCTGAGTAATATTCCATTGCATATATGTACTCTTCTTTATCCATTCATTCATTCATTCATTCATTCATGGAAACCCAGGTTGCCTCCATATTGTGGCCATTGTAAATAATGCTGCAATGAATACATGGGTGTACATGTCCCTTCAAAGTACTATTTTGGGTTTTTTTGGTTAAATACCCAGAAGTGGGATTACTGGGTCCTTCTTTGTCTTGTTATAGCTTTTGTTTTAAAGTCTATTTTGTCTGGTATAAGTATTGCCACCTCAGCATTTTTTAATTTTATTTCTTTTTATTTTTTTGTTTCCATTTTCATGAAATGTCTTTTTCCACCCCTTTACTTTCTGTCTGTGTGTGTCCTTTGGCCTGAAGTGAGTCTCTTGCAGGCAGAATACTTAAGGGTCTTGTTTTCTTATCCAATGCAGATTACTAGAATAAACAGATTCCAGATAGGTAGTTAATTCTCTTTGAAGGTGTTAAAATTTTTACGTATTTATATTTAATTTTTAACATATTTTCATGTGAGATTTTTAAATGACTAGAACAAATTCTCGACATTATTTTTATTGAAAAAAATATTTAAATAAGATTCCAAGTATAGGTTGACTAAAAGTCACATATATTTTTCTCTATATAAACAAAACAAGTCATCACACACTACAGAAATTCAGGTTTCATGAAGGCTCTACCAAGCCTCTACCAAAGCTTCCAGCTGGTTGGGTAGTATGCCTGCCACTGGAAGTATTTCAGATCTGCAATGCAGATGTACATCATTATAGTGATTGGCTATTATGTTCAAGTCATGGGCTCTGTATAGACATAGCCTGAGGCACATAACAGCCATATATATATATATATATATATATATATATATATATATATATATATAAACTTCACATAATAAACTATTAAATAAACAAATACTTACATACATGTTTTGTTTTCCTTAAATATATCTTACAATCTGTTTTCCTATGCTATAATTTTGTCTTGTGAAGTGGTAAAAAAAATCTATTTTTTTGACCAAATAAGTCAAGAAAAATATAACACATCAAATTCATTAATAATGAAAAAATGCAATTCTTAGAGTTCAAAAAAGATGTTGTGTAGAATCTATTCCAGTAGTTTTCAACTCAGGTTGCACCTTAGAATCAACTCAGAAGTTTCAAATAATGCTTGGTCCTTATTTCAGATCAATAATTCCAAAGTACTTACTTGGAGGAGGGGGTCTGTACATCAATAAGTTTTTAAGCTTCTCCCATGATTTTAATGTATAGCCAGTGATGAGAACCACTGATATGATTCAATGCTCTCAATTACAGATGAAAAAATTCAGAGCTACAGAAGTGAAATGATTTGCCCAAAGACTCACAGATAATTAATTTTAGAGTTAAGAATAGAACCAAGGTAGGGTTCTGTATTTTCATTCCAGTATGTTCTATATACTACACACCAGGTAGCATATTCATAGATTTACCCCTTTAGTACCATGAGCTGTAAAGGCCAAATAAAATAGTTACATATGTGATAAGATAGTGCTTTGTTAGTTGTTGATTGTTATATAGTTGTGATGTATTGTGTATTTTTATGTGTTTCCCTGAAGAAGTAAGATGTTTTAGGGTGACAAAGAGGCCCAAAGATTAAAACATGAGATATATATATATATATATATATATATATATATATATATATATATATATATATATATATATAGTTATTTGCAGGGTTTTTGTCAATAAAAATGGGGATAATCTCATAAGTTGATGAATTCTAAAAGATAAATCAACCCTATAGAAACCATTAACAATATTACAGAATCAGAATTCAAGAGTGCGAGCTCTGAGCAACAGGGTCACCGGTTTGATTCCCGGCCCAAGCTGAGCTGGCAACAGGTGGCAGGATGGCTCAGCAAAAAAAAAAAAGAATTCTAAATCATATAGATCCTAAAAGATACAAAATGATGATTATTAAAGTGCCATGATAGAATATTTATTCAGTGTGTTCAGTATGCTCTCCATGTACTTAATATGCTCAACTAAAACATCTCTGAGGCCACTCACAATCTTTTTTGTTATTTTGTGTTATACTCTGATTGATCTTGGAATTTGTGAAAATGTGATTTAAGAAGCAGCTTTATTAAACTACATTTGATACTTAACTGCTTGAAAGGTGAAGAAAATTAATATAAATCTGCTTTATTTAAAATAAAACAAACCTTTAATTTTTTGTTTTAACACCATTGATTATTTGGGTGACAGTTGGCAATGGCAGAGAATTATTAAAGTGTCTTGGAAGGCAAGATCATTTTGAATATTAAAAATATGGGTATACAAAGGAAAAAAAGAATTGCTGACAAACATTATAGGAAGCCAACAGAATCTTTTTTTTTAACAATACGTTGTCCTTTCCATCATAAGTATATTTCACATGCTTCCATTTTTATTATTGCTCACAGACTTTAAGTTTATGTTATAAAGAGTTGAAGATTTTATATATATATATATCATCTACACTAACATTTCTTTTTATTTAGTTCATATAAAGGAGAATCTCCAACTGTACCACAGATCTTACATAGTTTGGTTATGAAAAATCTCTCATTGTTACTTTGATTTCTATTTAATAGATTTACAAAACAATTCTTTTGAGAAAATTTGGTTACATATTTTCAGACTTTTAAACAATTATTCAGCTTTGGAAAATCAGCTTAGTATCTTCTCCTTATACAATACGAGCTATACATACAAGCTATAACATGTTTCCAAAGTTATACTTGTAATACCATCTCCTCATCCCCTATTTTCTTTGTTTTCTAAGTAGCAATATTCTCTCAGATATGTAACTCCACATATAAGTAAAATACTGCTGGATAAAGGACATAAAGGTAACTTGGTTAACGCTAAGTATTAAAGACCACTGTGTGCTAATTTCTCTATTATTTAGCCCTCTACTCCTTGTATCTTTCATAATCAAACCACAACTAAAAGTTGAATCAACTGCTGAGTGATGTTATAAGACTTCCCAACAACTACAGTTTTGTAGAACAAGTAACTGTTTAAATGGGCTGGATGAAGAGGAGGCATATACTTAACTATTAGCAAAGAATTGGTATTTTTAAAAAGTTAAAACAATAACAAACAAACAAACAAAATGATGAGAAAAATAAAACCACCACAAAAAATAACAACACTGTTAATTACATTTGAGATTGAGTGTTACAAAGCAATTATGATGGGAGTAAGGCATATAAAAATGTTACGCTGGACAAGATATTTATTTTATGTGCTTACCCCCACCTATATTTCTATGACTCTTATCAGACTGACTCACCCTTACGAGAAGGGAAATGATGACAGGGAAGGAATGGAAGAGAGAAATGTGTGTGTACACCCCTATGTGTGTGCACAGACATAGGTCAGCAAGAATAATGAAAAGTCAAAGATGTGTGAACCCTTAGCCCTGTAAGTAGAAGTGGAATTTGGGAAATGAAGAAATGACCATTGAAATTGGGTATTTGGAGAATAGAGAGGTTATGTTAACAGGAAGAGAAATAATGGACATGTAAATGTTTATTAGGGTTTGAGAAAAGCAGTTAAAAATGTATTTGAGAATTTGAAAAAGCTTTTGATAGGCTTAATAAAACAGCACACAAATTCCTTCATGCCAAATTTTGAAAACAGTATCCAAATTAGAAACCCTCCTTTGCGTATTGGGAAGTTTGGCTTCTCCTTCATAGTCACCTTGGCCTCAAGTCAGAGATATATATCGAGAGTACAGGCAAAAGGTTTATCAGTAAGTAGCTCATTAACACTTTTTGCTTGTTTATAGGAGAATATATCCTCATTTTCTTCACTTTTATAAAAATTTCTTTATTAACAGAAATTAGCAATATTCAGAAAGGATTGGTTGAGTAGGGGGAGTTTTCATTCTCTCAGTGGAAGCCTGATCCTTCAAAAATTGCCCAATATTTTTCTGGTTAAATTTTCCTACAATGCAAGTAGTCCTTTTAATATCATACCTTGTTCTTTTTCCATATGGCTCTGCTGTGTCATAAGCCAAGATTTGAGATACTAGAACATATTGTGGGGACTAGAACAGAAGTCATGAAGGCAAAAGACTTGCCATTTGAAGTCAGATCAGCAATCGGGTCGACTCAGTTCATTAAATTATTCCATGGAGTGAGTAACGTGAGCCAAGTACAGCTAGATACTGGGAGTGCAGCAGAAAATAAGATGAATGTGTTTCTTGCCCTTATGGGTTAAATTTTTTACCAGGGAGGTCACACCATTACATAAGTAATTAAAAGAACACATTGTGATTCTTGATATAATGAGTACAAGCGCTAAAGAGAGTTCATAAAAAATGACCTAACCTAATAAAATGGGGCAGAAAGGGAGAAAGGCCGCCTGAGAGATAAAATAATAAGAGTGGTTGGGGAAAAGGAGGTGGATTGGGTCCAGGGTGGCTTGTCAACGTGTTGAAGGTGGAAAGAATGGCTGTGTAAATGCCTTGAGGCAGGAGGGATTTTGATTTCGAAGGCTGAGCCTGAGGAGATACACTCTGGCTAAAATGTACGGAGGTGGAGTGCGAAGAGAAGGAGCCTATGACAGAGCTGGGGGGAATACAGATGTTTAGGGATGCTAAGCAACAAGGTAAGAGAAAGCCAGGAAAATGTAGTATCATGATGGACACAAAAGAAACATGAACGGATAGGGAAGTGGGTGACTGGGTGGATATAAAGAGGCAGATGGTCCTTTGTGGTAATGGGACAATTCCATTTCTTCATTTTGGTCATGGTTACAGGAGACTGTATAAGGGGAAAATTGCATGAAATCACACACACACACACACACACACACACACACACACACACACACACACACAGAGCATGTAAAAACTGAATAAGGTCTGTGCTGTAGTTGATAGCATTACTCCTGTGTGAATTTCCTGATTTTGATGATGTTCTACAATTACATAAGATGATACCATTCAGAGAAGCTGGGTAAAGTGTACAAAGGTCTCCGTGTACTGTTTGCAACTTTCTGTCCATCTATAATTAGTTCAAATAAAAAAGTTAAAAAGATGATAAGAGGATGTTGGAAAGAAGGGCATAATACATAGTGTTTAACAAAGTGAAGAATAAAATAATTAATTAAAATATATTTATTGGATTAAGCCTCAGGAAGTCATTGGTTATCTTTGAAAGTGGCATAGGGGGGTTGAAAACTCCATTGGGTGAGTGGAATTCAGAGTTAGAGGTGAGAAAAGGTAAACAGCATGAACAAATTTATTCAAGATAGCTTCATCAAGAGGTGAAAGAAAGATATAAAAAGGAAATTAACTTGGAGACTAAGTGTGGAGTTGATCTGTTTCAGGATATAGTAAATCTCTAGAACCTTGAAGTCAAAAGAGATTCATATTTTCATATTTTATGTGATCTAGGAGTTGGCTGGAGAGAGCAGCCAATCTCATGCCTACACTGTTTTCCTCTAAGATATTAAACTGATCATCACTCACATTATTATTCAAGATGAATTTGCCTCACTCAATTACATCTTGATCCTTAAATACCATATCCCTCAGTCAGCATCCCTCCTTTTTTTCTTAATCTCTTCAATGCCCTTGCTAATGCTCTAATTTATCATTTACTTTTTTATTATTCATTATTACTCAATTATTTCTGTTTATACAGTAGCTAGTCAGAGGGATTATTAGTAGTAATACATCTGTTTTTTTCTAGGTATATTGATATCACTCCTCTAAAAAAAAAAACAGCAAAAAAAAAAAAACAAAACAAAGCAATTTTAGGGAAAGTGATTAATCCTGTTTGGATTTTAACTCAGGCAGAGATTGGAAAAAAAATTAGAAAAGTAGGACATTCAAAGACTAAGTTTTCTTAGGATGACAAAATTTGTATTTTAAAATATATGGAAAGTTAAAAATCTCATAGCCTAATAGACACATTGTGTTTGTAGGTGTGTCCTCTCTGTTGGAACTTTTGACATTATCAATGAGTGGAATTAAGGGAAAAAAGGGAAGCAAATTTTGGCTTTCTCTCTCATTAGCTTTAGGATCATAGTAATATATTCCAACCCGCGTAAGCCTCAGTTTCCTTATCAATATAATAGAGATACTATTAATAGCATTATTTGTTTGACTGTTCTTTGGTTTAATGTCACAAAGCACATTATTTCCCTGGCGCAGTGCCCACACAACACATATTCTAGGTTGTAGCTTTCCACTCTGCTTCACTGGGCTGTATTCCTCTGGCTACTTGCACTTCTTCCAGAATGACGCTAAAATCTCTTAACTGTTGATCCCTAACACCTATTCTTTTCTGTTGTTGAAATTTTATCCCCTTTCCTTATTTTACTGTCATTGCAAAGGGGTCTCAGGAGAAAGAGATGATAAATGTGTATGTTCTGTCTTTCATTGTGGAAGACAAGCTACTCATTACAATTTTAATGTTACCATATAGATTACCTTAAAGTAACCTCCACTACGCATGGTATACATCTAATACTTATAGCAGACCCATAAATTGGGTATTATTCTCATTCATTGTTAAAATTGAGTCCTTAGGTGGTTAAATAATGTGATTATTTAACTGAACTAATAGATTCAAGAATGAAGATTGAAGCCCATGTCTTTATTGTGCAAATTCCATGCGATTTGAATCCTCTCAGAGGATACATCAACAGCCTAATTGAAATGCAAGGTTATTTTGGCAATGAGTAAACTATAGCAATAAAATATGTTCCCCAAAATACACTGCATTTTTTTGCACTTATAACAGAATGCCTGTAAACATATAAATAACTTGCACAGTAATGTGAGCTTTTTTAAAATTCCAGAACACCTATGAGTTTCTTATTACTGAATCTGCAAGTCAATTTTCAGTCTTCATTTTTTTTTTTTGGCTTAAATGCGACTTTTGGCACATTTTATTATTCCTTCCATCAAGAAATGCCTTTGTTACTTGGGTTGTAAATGGCCACATTCTCCTCGTTTTCTTCCTTCTTTACTGATAACATGTTTCTCAGTCTCTATTACGATTAAAAGCCCTTGGGATTCCATTTTCAAACCACTAAATTCTGCCTGCAGCTATAATCCCTTTAGAGATTCATTTAATCTCCATAAATATCATCTCTTGCTGATGATTTGCAAATTTATTTCACCAGCCTTAACCTCTCTCCTGAAACCCATACTTCTCTTTCCAACTGCCTACTTGATCACATCTCCACTGGCTTCTCATACAAAGTCTGGAGCTATCAAGACATCTCAAATTGAATGTGTTTAAAACCAAACCTTATAATCTTATCCACTGATGATGCTGTTTTACTTATCATTTCCCATATCAGTTATTAGCAAGCCCATCTCCTAAGTAGCTCAAGCCAAAAGCCTTCCTTTCTTTTGCTCACATGCTACCTTCTCTCTATTAGCAGTTAACTCTACCTTCAATATATATCCAGAGCCATTGACGAATCACCATCTCCATCACTCCTACCTTGACTCCAAGCATTATCATCTCCAGAGTTGATTATTGCAATAGACTCTCAGCTGATCTTTCTAATCCCACCCTTATCTCAATAAAGTCTATTCTCAAAACATTCCACTAACATATATGTCAGATTGTGCCACAACCCTCCTCTAAACCTCTGTTGACATCCCATTTCTTTCAGAATAAATGTGAAATCTCCATCATGGTATCGTACCCTGACATAATTTACTGCAATTCTTTTCTCCTCACTCTGCCCCACTTTGCTGCTTCTTGAGCTTACGAGGAACACTCCATTCTAGGAGCTTTGGAATGTCTCTCTCTGCCTGGAATGTCTTTCCTCCAGATATCAACAGGACTTACTGCCTCTGCTCCCTTAAATCTTTGCTCACATATCAGTAAGTCCTTCCCAGACCACCCTATTTAAAACTGTAGCTTTTCCTTTCTAAAACAAAAACAAACAAACAAACAAACAAACAAAAAAACTAGACTCTTCCATAGCTCTTCCAGCCTCCCTTATTTTTTTCTTTAATATTTATCACCTCCTATTGTACTATATAGCAATGTTATTTTTTTATGTTTGTTTTCTCTCCCTTACCCCCTATGCATGATAGGCATAGTCTCAGAGGTTGGAACAGTGCCTGTTTTAGAGTATAATTAATAAAAAAAAATGTGGAATAAATAAATGAGCATCATGGTGGGATTCTAGATTTTTGATATGGTTACTTATTGGGGTTTGTTACATAAAAAACTTAAAAGGTACAATGACTTGAGATTTCTTTTCTCTAGGCAAGAATGTCCCTAAAACACAGGAATCAATACCTCTAACTTTTTCTTTAAAAGCTTTCTCAAATGATTGACAATGCTAAGTATCCTATTGCAATAGTTCCTATGAGGGTGAAAATTCAAGAAAGACGCTCTGCTCAATATGTTAAAGTAATTTCAAAAGAAATACAACTGAAAATGTAAAAGATAATAAAATAAAACAATCACATTTGCTGCCTTAAGTTTGTGGAAAAATACTAGACATGGCCATTTTTTTTCCCCTTTTACCTCTTTAAAAAAAAAAAAGGCTAGTGTTTTGGGAACGTCAAAAAAGAAACTCCAGAATAGGTCAAGTTCATTTTTCTTCAAGGCCATTCTTTAGCTAGTGCTCCAGCCCTTAAAATTGGCAGTGCAGGCTGCCATGTTAAGGAGCTCAAACATCTGCCTGACTAATACTCTTCCCCCACTCCAGCAGGTGAGCAGGCTTCCTAAACAGCAAGCCTTGCTCTAATGAACAGAAGTTATATTTCCCAAGATGTTCATTTGGCAGGGCGATTGGGCTGTTCTCAGCAATTCTCCGAACTCGCCTGACACACTACTTTAGTTCTGAAAAGAAAAAAGGAAAAACAACTTCAATGTTTTTCAAAAGCCAAATAGAAAACATGATAGCATGAAGTGGCTACAAAATGAATTTCTAAGAACTCTCTGGACAGCTTATTGGTACAAATCAGCCAAGATGATACTCCTTTGAATTCTATACATGGTTAAGTATTTTCAGCTTTCTGAAAGGTTTAGGCTACCTTAAAAACTGTTCCTAGTTTGGACTTATTGTTGGTTCCAGAGGTTTTTTGGAGAACCTTGTTTTGCTTGGATGACCTCTCACAGTTTGACTCAAACAGAGGTTAGGCGTTTTCCTGATTCTAGTTGATATATTTTAGGTGAATAATTTACACATACCTTTAAAATCACTGCTTCATTTAACTTACATTTCTTCCACAATTCTTTGAGAAATATTGAGAAAGAGTGATGCTAATTTTTTGTCTTCTTTGTAAAAACACTAAGTTATTTAATGGTCACAAAAAATAGTCTTTGTCTCCTAGATGGGTAGGTTAAACAACCAAAAAATAAGAAGGAAATAATTAGTATAATCCACTGCGAGAAGTTCCAAAATAGAGGTACTGGAAAGGAGAGATGAAGTTAATGCTATGGACACAAAAATTGGTGAGTTACTTAAGTCTCATTATGGATGTTTAGTAGCTAGAACAGCGGGGCAGAGAAGTTTAGGTGTTTGGGAGAGCATTAACCAGGGCAGAGAAACATAGCACAGTGTAAGGTATTAGGGTTTCTGTGGATGAATTAGTCTACTTTAGTGACATTTCATGAGTACAGTTAACTCATAAAATACCAGTGCATTTTCATTTTTGATTCAAGTGTTCAGAGTACACTTTTTTCTTTTCTTTACATTACATAAATTATCTTTTTTCTTATATGAAGGTTAAATTAACTTTTCAGATAGTATGCATCAGCCACAATATTTAATAAGTATTGTTAATTAAACTTTACAAGTTGAATTTCAAAGAAGGTGAATTACCCAGAATTTTAGGACTGGAGAGTTTGTCCTTTTGTTATAGTCCAAATTATTTTTCCCCAAAAAAATCTCCTCTGGTAATTTTGCTATATTTCAGAAATATTCTTGAAATTAAAAGCTACTTAAAGTCAAAGTAACTCTTAAAGTCAGTAGCAATAAGCTAGTAATAACTTAAAGTAAAAGTATTAGAATTCTTTCCAACATAAAATATATTATAACAGAATAATCTCACACCCTGAAATAATCTGCCATCATCTTGAGGGTTTTGAGTCTTTAGTCTTTGGAGTTAACCTGAGAAATTTCTTAAGGTCTTTGATAAATTAATAGAATAAAATTGTAAGATTAAATATTGATTGATAAAATGCTCTCATCAATAACAGGGAGAAATCAAGGACATTAAGTTTTAGTCTATAGATTCTCTTTATACAGTAGATGTATTTATAAATCAGGCACCTGCTTGAGAAGGCACCTACCTAGAAGGAATGATAACAAAGTCAGAGTAATAAAAAGGAAAACCACTTTTAACATCTGAAATACTTTCCTTAAAATATATCCCACCAAGGTTTTCTAACTCAAGACATAAATACCTCATTTAATTTTTAAAAATAAATTGTTATTCCTTCCTGTAAATGTCTGAAGAATTAAATAAATTCTAAGAAACTGTGGGTATTAATATTGAACCTATAGAATTATGGTCAAGGTAGAGGAAAGGGAGAAATTTGGCTAGCTAGGGTTAACAGAGGATATTAAAAAGTGACCAATGCATCTGATTCAACAGTTTATCTATATAAATGAACTAGGTCCATCTAGTCCACCAGCCCAAACTACCATTGTGTGATTGTATGTGTGTGTGTGTGTGTGTGTGTGTGTGTGTGTGTGTG